>NW_028319558.1:205000-350000 GCF_062004578.1 Staurois parvus
ATCAGGGGTGTCAGACTGGCGGCCCTCCAGCTATTGCAAAACTACAAGTCCCATCATGCCTCTGCCTTTGGGAGTCATTTGCTTGTAATTGTCAATCTTGCAATGCCTCATGGGACTTGTAGTTTGTCAACAGCTGGAGGACTGCCAGTTTGACACCCGTGACTTACATACTGAAAGGTAGCCACACACATTAAGGTTGATTTACTAAAACTGGAGAATGCAAAATCTGGTGCAGCTGTGCATGGGAGCCAATCAGCTTCTAACTTCAGCTTGCTCAGTTAAGCTCTGACACAACAATCTGCAATCTGATTGGTTTCGCTGCAGATTTTGCACCCAGTTGTAGTAAATCATCCCTGCTGAAAGGTTAACCTCTTGACAACCATGCAACCCATATATGAGCAGAAAGGAGGACAGGCCTTGATGCCCACATGCTACAGATATGTGTCCTGGGCGGCTGAAGTTTCTCTACCAAGCACGCGCTCCCAGAGATGGGCATGTGTTGCAGTGCAGCACACCGGGCATTGCCTTGCACTGCCACAAATGCTGCGTGCATGATTTTTGGGTCTGTTGTGGCACATTGGACATCCTATTCAAATGAATAGGCTGACCCAACGCAACACACTCTAACGTGAATGCATTTACTACACAGCAGTGGACCAGGCCGCTAAAAGGTTAACCTCTTGACGACCATGCAACCCATATATGAGCAGAAAGGAGGGCAGGCCTTGATGCCCACATGCTACAGATATGTGTCCTTGGCAGCTGAAGTTTCTGTACGGAGCACGCGCTCCCAGAGATGGACGTGTGTTGCTGTGCAGCCGCTAAAAGGTTAACCTCTTGACAACCATGCAACCCATACATGAGCAGAAAGGAGGACAGGCCTTGATGCCCACATGCTACAGATATGTGTCCTTGGCGTCTCAAGTTTCTGTACGGAGCACGCGCTCCAAGAGATGGACGTGTGTTGCAGTGCAGCCGCTAAAAGGTTAACCTCTTGACGACCATGCAACCCATATATGAGCAGAAAGGAGGACAAGCCTTGATGCCGACATGCTACAGATATGTGTCCTTGGCGGCTGAAGTTTCTGTACCGAGCACGCGCTCCTAGAGATGGACGTGTGTTGCAGTGCAGCCGCTAAAAGGTTAACCTCTTGACAACCATGCAAGCCATATAAGAGCAGAAAGGAGGACAAGCCTTCATGCTCACATACTGCAGATATGTGTCTTTGGCATCTCAAGTTTCTGTACGGAGCACGCGCTCCAAGAGATGGACGTGTGTTGCAGTGCAGCCGCTAAAAGGTTAACCTCTTGACGACCATGCAACCCATATATGAGCAGAAAGGAGGACAGGCCTTGATGCCCACATGCCACAGATGTGTGTCCTTGGCAGCTGAAGTTTTTGTACGGGGCACGCGCTCCCAGCGATGGGCATGTGTTGCAGTGCGTTGCACTGCCACAAACGCTGCGTGCATGATTTTTGGGTCTGTTGTGGCACATTGGACATCCTATTCAAATGAATAGGCTGACCCAACGCAACACACGCTAACGTGAATGCATTTACTACACAGCAGTGGACCAGGCCAATGTGAATGAGCCCCACAGCAATCCATTTGGTAATAAGGCATGAGCCCCCTCCGTAACACATGAATGAAACACGTCTCTGCGACAGAGTGCAGTTCTGACAACACAGGATGGACACACAGACACTGTTCATGGTGAAGGTGGATGAGAGCCGTGGATGTGGGCTATGTGGCGGGATGGCGGCTGTGCCACATATTACACCGGCATTCTTACCTCGGATTGACGTACCACCTGGTGAGGTAATATGAATGCAAATAAGATTAGAAAGAAGCTGTTAGTAGTTAGAAGAGGAGAGAGAGGGACATTAAGAGATTACAGGGGACGCTGGGCAAACCACTTCACAGACACGGCGCTCAGACTGCGCCTTCGGCACTCGTGTCAATAAAGAGGTCATTTCCATTGTAAGCGGGATTGTAATAATCAGAAACAGGAATTACATGAACTAATTAAACACAAGGACTGGAGAGCGGCATGTAAAACAGGTTTATCTAATAGCACAGAGCGGGCAGCGCTGCCGACACCAGGAACGGCGGACGGAGAATCCTGCCTCTTCCTATGCTTTACCGTCACCTGTCCCTAAGACCAGGCTGGGGCCGGGACAGGAAATGAAGGACAATCTCCACCGGGGACACAGCAAGAAAAAAACGGCCTTTTTTACTTCCTCACCAAAGGTTGTCGCTGGTAATTCCCGGGTTCTAAGGTTTTCCCTTCACTGCCTGTCAGGGTGATATGTTTGCAGAAGACACTTTAGGCATTATCTTAGACCATGGGTGTCCACACTTTATAAATAAAGGACTACATTCATGTCCTTCAGATAATAGGGTGGCTGGATTGTGGCCAGTAGGAGTAGAAAATGCCTTAGTGTCTGTGGGAGTAAAAAAATGTATTCATTGTGTCCCATCATTGGTGTCAGTGGGAGGTATAGTGCCCCATCATTGGTATCAGTGGGAGGAATAGTGCCCCATCATTGGTATCAGTGGGAGGAATAGTGCCCCATCATTGGTGTCAGTGGGAGGAATAGTGCCCCATCATTGGTGTCAGTGGGAGGAATAGTGCCCCATCATTAGTGTCAATGGAAGGAATAGTGTCCCATCGTTGGTGTCAGTGGGAGGAATAGTGCCCCATCATTGGTGTCAGTGGGAGGAATAGTGTCCTATCATTGGTGTCAGTGGGAGGAATAGTGCCGCATCATTGGTGTCAGTGGGAGGAATAGTGCCCCATCATTGGTATCAGTGGGAGGAATAGTGCCCCATCATTGGTATCAGTGGGAGGAATTGTGCCCCATCATTGGTGTCAGTGGGAGGAATAGTGCCCTATCATTGGTGTTATTGGGAGGAATAGTGCCCCATCATTGTTATCAGTGGGAGGAATAGTGCCCCATCATTGGTGTCAGTGGGAGGAATAGTGCCCCATCGTTGGTGTCAGTTGGAGGAATAGTGCCCCATCATTGGTGTCAGTGGAAGGAATAGTGCCTCATCATTGGTATCAGTGGGAGGAATAGTGCCCCATCATTGGTATCAGTGGGAGGAATAGTGCCCCATCATTGGTGTCAGTGGGAGGAATAGTACCCCATTATTGGTGTCAGTGGGAGGAATAGTGCCCCATCATTGGTGTCAGTGGGAGGAATAGTGCCCCATCATCCATGTCAGTGGGAGGAATAGTGCTCCATCATCCATGTCAGTAGGAGGAATAATGCCCCATCATCCATGTCAGTGGGAGGAATAGTGCCCCATCATTGGTGTCAGTGGGAGGAATAGTGCCCCATCATTGGTGTCAGTAGAAGGAATAATGCCTCATTATCGGTGTCAGTGGAATAGTGCCCCATCATTGGTCTCAATGGATGGAATAGTGCCCCATCATTGGTGTCAGTGGGAGGAATAGTGCCCCATCATCGGTGTCAGTGGGAGGAATAGTGCCCCATCATTGGTATCAGTGGGAGGAATAGTGCCCCATCATTGGTGTCAGTGGGAGGAATAGTGACCCATCATTGGTGTCAGTGGGAAGAATAGTGCCCCATCATTGGTGTCAGTGGAAGGAATAATGCCCCATTATTGGTGTCAGTAGAAGGAATAATGCCCCATCATCGGTGTCAGTGGGAGGAATAGTGCCCCATCATTGGTATCAGTGGCAGGAATAGTGCCCCATCATCCATGTCAGTGGAAGGAATAGTGCCCCATCATGGGTGTCAATGGGAGGAATAGTGCCCCATCATTGGCATCAGTGGAAGGAATAGTACCCCATCATTGGTATCAGTGGGAGGAATAGGGCCCCATCATTGGCGTCAGTGGAAGGAATTTTGCCCCATCATTGGTGTCAGTGGGAGGAATAGTGCCCCATCATTGGTGTCAGTGGGAGGAATAGTGCCCCATCATTGGTGTCAGTGGGAGGAATAGTGCCCCATCATTGGTGTCAGTGGGAGGAATAGTGCCCCATCATTGGTATCAGTGGGAGGAATAGTGTCCCATCATTGGTGTCAGCGGGAGGAATAGTGCCCCATCATTGGTGTCAGCGGGAGGAATAGTGCCCCATCATTGGTGTCAGCGGAAGGAATAGTGCCCCATTGCTGGTGTCAGTGGAATAAATGGTGCCTCATCATTGGTATCAGTAGGAGGCATAGTGCCCCATCACTGGGAGGTATAGTGCCCCATCATTGGGAGGTAAAGTGCCCCATCATTGGGAGGTATAATGCCCCCTCATTAGGAGGTATAATGCCCCCTCATTGGGAGGTATAGTGCCCCATCATTGGGAGGTATAGTGCCCCATCATTGGGAGGTAAAGTGCCCCAAGGGCAAACAAAGGCCCCATCCAGCCTATAGGCCGTAGTTTGGAGACCACCAATCTAGATGACCAGGAAATTCATTTTCTACTGTATGTAACAACCGTTGATCATGAACATCCTACAGACGGGGTTCCTGGAGCTCTTCGCTGCTCGCTCTGTGTTTTCATATAAACCTTTTACAGGGAATTCTGGGAAAAGAGTTAGTTAGTAGATTAGTTGGTGAACTTAAACATCATTACACTTTTCCTGCATAGAAACATTCAATCTAGACGGCTCCATCAAATAAAACTTTAAACAATGATATATTTATGGTGATGATTCCATATTCCTCCATCGGTTGTGGAACAATTTTTCTGTATAATTACCGGAATTTTGTGTTTATAGTAAATTGCCACCTGAAAGTAGAGATTAGGCTTGCAGTAGGAGCTGACGGGTAGAAGGGGTGGGTGACCTTCACTGGAGGCCCAATAGCAGGAAGGAGGCTGGGCAGTGTGACATTCATGGCCATTCAGGAATATTATTATTATTATACAGGATTTATGGTGCCAACAGTTTGCTCAGCTCTTTACAATATAACGGGAGACAATACAGCAACAATACAGTTCAATACAAGAGGGATAGGAGGGCCCTGATCCTGGGAGCTTACAATCTAAAGGGGAGGGGCTAGTGGTACAAAAGGTAGAAACTGTGGGGGATGAACTGGTTGGAGGAGTAGAAGATTCCATTATTAGCTGAGGGCAGGATAGGCTTCCCTGAAGAGATCGGTGTTCAGAGATCGCCTAAAAGTGAGCAGAGTAGGTGATAGTCTGATAGATTGGGGTAGAGAGTTCCAGAGGATGGGGGAAGCTCTGGAGAAGTTCTGGAGATGAGCATGGAAGGAGGAGATAAGGGAGCTAGAGAGTAGGAGGTCTTGCGAGGAGCGGAGAGGACGGTTTGGGTGATATTTAGAGATAAGATCAGTGATGTCGTTTGGGGCGGAGTTATAAATGGCTTTTTACGTTGTGGTTAATGTTTTGAATTTTATCCGTTGGGCAACGGGAAGCCAGTGGAAGGATTGGCAGAGAGGGATGGAGGACACTGAGTGGAAGCCAGTGGAGGGATTGGCAGAGAGGGATGGAGGACACTGAGTGGAGGCCAGTTGAGGGATTGGCAGAGAGGGGTGGAGGACACTGAGTGGAGGTCAGGGAGGGATTGGCAGAGAGGGGTGGAGGACACTGAGTGGAGGCCAGTGGAGGGATTGGCAGAGAGGGGTGGAGGACACTGAGTGGAGGCCAGTTGAGGGATTGGCAGAGAGGGGTGGAGGACACTGAGTGGAGGCCAGTGGAGGGATTGGCAGAGAGGGATGGAGGACACTGAGTGGAGGCCAGTGGAGGGATTAGCAGAGAGGGGTGGAGGACACTGAGTGGAGGCCAGTTGAGGGATTGGCAGAGAGGGGTGGAGGACACTGAGTGGAGGCCAGTGGAGGGATTGGCAGAGAGGGGTGGAGGACACTGAGTGGAGGTCAGGGAGGGATTGGCAGAGGGGTGGAGGACACTGAGTGGAGGTCAGTGTAGGGATTGGCAGAGAGGGGTGGAGGACACTGAGTGGAGGTCAGTGTAGGGATTGGCAGAGAGGGGTGGAGGACACTGAGTGGAGGTCAGTGTAGGGATTGGCAGAGGGGTGGAGGACACTGAGTGGAGGTCAGTGGAGGGATTGGCAGAGAGGGGTGGAGGACACTGAGTGGAGGTCAGTGTAGGGATTGGCAGAGAGGGGTGGAGGACACTGAGTGGAGGTCAGTGTAGGGATTGGCAGAGAGGGGTATACTTTGTTCCATTTCCTTTGGTAGGTAACTATGTAGCAGACTGACTCACCAATTATGACATTCCCATCTCCATCTCTCAGTATCAGTGACTTGTACTCTTCAGTCAATACAATGTTACAAATGTAGCGCAGTAAATTTGCGTTGTGTTCGCAGTTACAGTTCGGATAAAACATCGGCGGTAACAGCGGTCAGCTCTCCCGCAGCCTCTCTGGGCCTCGCGCACCCAACTTCAAATGGGTCGGCCGGATTCTCAGCAGCGCCCGGCCAATATTTACAGCGAGCCGTGCCAGGGAGACATCAAACTTTTTCCCCGGAAGAAACGGAATGCCGTTGCCATGGAGACAACAGATCAAGTCTCTCTCTTCCATAAAGCCAAATTCTCCCGGCGTTCTCGCTGCCACGTCTGCCAGCCAAAAAAAAAAATATCGCCCTTTAACCCCCTCCTGTGCGCTGGCACACAAACACAGAGATCCGGAGCCATTAGGGTCCGGGGCCCCCGGAGCAGCGTCTGCGCAGCACTTGGCTCCCGGCCACCGGTAATAAGCTTACTGACAACTGCCAATTAGCTAATGAGTCAGAAGCGAAGCGAGCTGCACTGTGCGCGGGGTGACGGTTGTTGTTCGGCACTGTACGGCCTGCGGGGGTTATTCTGGGACTGTCATATAATAACATACAAACACCGGCTACCGACAACATTGTCCTTCAACGTATCCGCAATACGCAGCCCGGGGCCCAATCTCTGCGTCTGCCATCGGGGGGGCGACCCTGCTACATACGGGGGCTGGGCGACCCTGCTACATATGGGGGCTGGGCGACCCTGCGACATACGGGGGCTGGGCGACCCTGCTACATACGGGGGCTGGGCGACCCTGCTACATACGGGGGCTGGGCGTGAAACTCCAGAACCTCCAAAATGGCCCATAAGAGGCACAAAATTCCCCCATCAGTACTGAGCCGATCACCGGGCTACACAGGGGGCATTAAAGGGGATGGTTCTCCAATATTATAGAAAAAGAGTTTTATCCATCCATCCTCCATCCATCCATCCATCCTCCATCCATCCATCCATCCATCCATCCTCCATCCATCTTCATATTTATCATTCCAATAGTTCTTCATGCATCTACATCCATTTCTATATCTAGTCTGTCTGTCATCCATCCATCTCTCAGTCTGTTTAACCATGTGCACATCCATCCATCCATCCATTTATTATTTTGTCCCTGTCCATTCAGCCATCCCTCCCTCTGTCCATCCATTTACCTCTTTGTCTTTCTATTTATCCATCTCTCAGTCTATATACCCATCTCTGTCTGTCTGTCTATCCATCCATCTCCCTGTCAGTCTGTCTATCCATCCATCTCCCTGTCAGTCTGTCTATCCATCCATCTCTCCGTCAGTCTGTCTATCCATCCATCTCCCTGTCAGTCTGTCTATCCATCCATCTCTCCGTCAGTCTGTCTATCCATCCATCTCTCCGTCAGTCTGTCTATCCGTCCATCTCTCCGTCAGTCTGTCTATCCATCCATCTCTCTGTCAGTCCGTCCATCTCTCTGCATGTCTATCCATCCATCCATCTCTCTGTCAGTCCGTCCATCTCTCTGTCTGTCTATCCTTCCATCTCTCTGTCTGTCGATCTGTCCATCTCTCTGCTTGTCTATCAGTCCATCTCTCTGTCAGTCCGTCCATCTCTCTGTCTGCCCATTTGTCTCTCTGTCCATCTCTCCATTTATCTCACCATCTGTCTATCCATCCTTCTCTCTGTCTGTCTATCTGTCCATCCATTTCTCCCTCTATTTATCTTTCTTTCTATCTATCTACTGATCTGTCCTCCCATCCGCCTCTCTGTGTGTTTTTTCATCCTTCGGTCCATTTATCTCTCACTCAGTCTGTCAATCTACATTAATCTCTCTCCATATTTCTATCTTTGCTGTCCCTCTCTCCCTCAGCACCAGTCTAGGACTCTCTATTTGTCATTTCTGGCCCCCGGTTACTGATCAGGGATCCTGAAATACAGAAAACATTTAGAGGGAGAACAATCAGATCTGCTGATGTAATATAATAATGGAAATTAACTATACATTTAGGCTCCATGCACACTGGCTGCTCTTGGAGGAGTTTAGTGTTTTGCCTGTAGAGGGCAGCACAGTGGCTAAGTGGTTAGCACTTCTGCCTGGCAGTACTCGGGTCCTTGCTTCAAATCCCGACCACGGCACCACCTGTCTGGAGTTTGCATGTTCTCCCTGTGCCTGCATGGGTTTCCTCGGGGTACTTCAGTTTCCTCCCACACTCCAAAGACATGCTGGTAGGTTTTGTCGCATATTTGTCTGGCAGGCACCACCTGACTGGAGTTTCTATGTTCTCCCTGTGCCTATGTGGGTTTCTTCCGGGTACTCCAGTTTCCTGCCACACTCCAAGGACATGCTGGTAGGTTTTGTCGCATATTTGTGTGGCAGGCACCTCCTGCCTGAAGTTTGCATGTTCTCCCTGTGCCTGCGTGGGTTTCTTCCGGGTACTCCGGTTTCCTCCCACACTCCAAAGACATGCTGGTAGGTTATTTGGCTCCTGTCTAAATTGTCCCTAGTGTGTGTATGTATGAATGTGAGTTAGGGACCTTAGATTGTACACCCCTTGAGGGTTAGGGACCTTAGATTGTACACTCCTTGAGGGTTAGGGACCCCTTAGATTGTACGCCCCTTGAGGGTTAGGGACCTTAGATTGTACGCCCCTTGAGGGTTAGGGACCTTAGATTGTACGCCCCTTGAGGGTTAGGGACCTTAGATTGTACGCCCCTTGAGAGTTAGGGACCTTAGATTCTACCCCCCTTGAGGGTTAGGGACCTTAGATTGTACGCCCCTTGAGGGTTAGGGACCTTAGATTCTACCCCCCTTGAGGGTTAGGGACCTTAGATTGTACGCCCCTTGAGGGTTAGGGACCTTAGATTGTACGCCCCTTGAGAGTTAGGGACCTTAGATTGTACGCCCCTTGAGGGTTAGGGACCTTAGATTGTACGCCCCTTGAGAGTTAGGGACCTTAGATTCTACCCCCCTTGAGGGTTAGGGACCTTAGATTGTACGCCCCTTGAGGGTTAGGGACCTTAGATTGTACGCCCCTTGAGGGTTAGGGACCTTAGATTGTACGCCCCTTGAGGGTTAGGGACCTTAGATTGTACGCCCCTTGAGGGTTAGGGACCTTAGATTGTACGCCCCTTGAGGGTTAGGGACCTTAGATTGTACGCCCCTTGAGAGTTAGGGACCTTAGATTGTACGCCCCTTGAGGGTTAGGGACCTTAGATTGTACGCCCCTTGAGGGTTAGGGACCTTAGATTGTACGCCCCTTGAGGGTTAGGGACTGATGTGAATGTACAATATATATGTAAAGTGCTGCGTAAATTGATGGCTCTATATAAGTACCTGAAATAAATAAATATGTACCAATGTTTTCCTATGTGTCCCTGCATATTAGTCTAGATCAGGGGTGTCAAACTGGCGGCCCTCCAGCTGTTCCGAAACTACAAGTCCCATCATGCCTCTGCCTTTGGGAGTCATTCTTCTGTCAATCTTGCAATGCCTCATGGGACTTGTAGTTAGCCAACAGCTGGAGGGCCGCCAGTTTGCCACCCGTGGTCTAGAGGCTCAGCGTTTAGAGGTAGAAAAAAAAACTTTCTGTTTTGCGTTTTGGCAGAAAAAAATGCTAAATGCTAGTACAAAAATGCACTCAAAATCAGCGTCTATTTCTGCCAGGGGCACTGGCATTTTTTTAAGCCAGTGTGCATGGAGCCTAAAAGCCACATTTATGCATCACAATAATGACACCTGATAATCCCTCAGCAATCAGCTCACAACTGCTCCCCTTATGTATTCTCCGGGCCCCACCATCGCTTGCATGGAGGTTTCACACCTTCAAGAACAGCTTCACCGTCTCAGCCTTCAGATTGTTACCTCTGGGAAATCCACTGAATTTACTTTCTAGCATCTGTCTGTGCTTTGCAGCAATGCCTTCCTACCCTCCAGACTGGTGCTTAGTCCCTTCTTCCTGCAATGTAGCACAGAGAGGCTATAAATGTAAAAGGGGGGCGGGATCCAATCACTAGCTATCTATCCGGGGCAAGGTGGAAACAGAGAACAATGATACAAAAAGGGTCTGTTGGGACTTCTGGTTCCCCCACAGCAGGAAGGACAATGTTCCCCTCCCACAGCCGAACATATAATAGAATCACATTTATTAGCTTTCTATTCAGACGTTGGCATTTGCAGCTGTCTGCGGTCACCATAATAATCACTTAGAAGAGATGCCAGCACTGAAAAGGTTAAATGCGGGTTATGCCTCGTAACATTCTTATATGTCATCACGGCAGGTTTACTTCCCAGTCTGATCTCAGCAGAACTTTTGTGTCATTTAATATTATCCTCTTTTAAATTAAATTTCAGCGGAGTTTTAAATATTTCTCAGCACTGAGCCATTCTCAGTAGTCTCTATACCAGAAGAGCTTACACTCTAATGTCCCCTCCACCACAGTCACATCAGTCTCTGTACCAGAGGAGCTTACACTCTAATGTCCCCTCCACCACAGTCACACACTATTATATATTTATATAGCTCTGACATATACCGCAGTGCTGTACAGAGATCACTGAGCCAGTCACATCAGTCTCTGTACCAGAGGAGCTTACACTCTAATGTCCCCTCCCCCGCAGTCACATCAGTCTCTGTACCAGAGGAGCTTACACTCTAATGTTCCCTCCCCCACAGTCACATCAGTCTCTGTACCAGAGGAGCTTACACTCTAATGCCCCCTCCCCCGCAGTCCCATCAGTCTCTGTACCAGAGGAGCTTACACTCTAATGTCCCCTCCCCCGCAGTCCCATCAGTCTCTGTACCAGAGGAGCTTACACTCTAATGCCCCCTCCACCGCAGTCCCATCAGTCTCTGTACCAGAGGAGCTTACACTCTAATGTCCCCTCCCCCACAGTCACATCAGTCTCTGCACCAGAGGAGCTTACACTCTAATGTCCCCTCCCCCACAGTCACATCAGTCTCTGTACAGAGGAGCTTACACTCTAATGTCCCCTCCCCCACAGTCACATCAGTCTCTGTACCAGAGGAGCTTACACTCTAATGTCCCCTCCCCCACAGTCACATCAGTCTCTGTACCAGAGGAGCTTACACTCTAATGTCCCCTCCCCCACAGTCACACACTATTATTATTTATATAGCTATGACCAGGGGTGGACTGACAACTCATAGGGCCCCCGGGCAATAGGGGATCACGGGGCCCCTGTGTCCTTGCCCACATCCAAAAAAGCCTATGAAAAGCCAATGATAGGTACCAGGGGCATCTCATGGGGCCCCCTACTGACCCCGGGCCCTCGGGCAGTGCCCGAGTGCTCCAATGGTCAGTCTGCCCCTGGATCTGACATATACCGCAGAGCTGTACAAAGAACACTGAGCCAGTCACATCCATCTCTGTACCAGAGGAGCTTACACTCTAATGCCCCCTCCCCCACAGTCACATCCATCTCTGTACCAGAGGAGCTTACACTCTAATGTCCCCTCCCCCACAGTCACATCAGTCTCTGTACCAGAGGAGCTTACACTCTAATGTCCCCTCCCCCACAGTCACATCAGTCTCTGTACAAGAGGAGCTTACACTCTAATGTCCCCTCCCCCACAGTCACATCAGTCTCTGTACCAGAGGAGCTTACACTCTAATGTCCCCTCCCCCACAGTCACATCAGTCTCTGTACCAGAGGAGCTTACACTCTAATGTCCCCTCCCCCACAGTCACATCAGTCTCTGTACCAGAGGAGCTTACACTCTAATGTCCCCTCCCTCACAGTCACATCAGTCTCTGTACCGTACCAGAGGAGCTTACACTCCAATGCCCCCTCCCCCACAGTCACATCAGTCTCTGTACCAGAGGAGCTTACACTCTAATGTCCCCTCGCCCACAGTCACATCAGTCTCTGTACCAGAGGAGCTTACACTCTAATGTCCCCTCCCCCCACAGTCCCATCAGTCTCTGGGAGGATATTAGAGTGTAAGCTCCTCTGGTACAGAGTCTGATGGGACTGGCTCAGTGTTCTCTGTACAGCACTGTGGTATATGTCAGAGATGTCAGAGCTATATACATGTATAATAATAGTTTGTGGCAGTGTGAGGACATTAGAGTGTAAGCTCTGTTTTCTGTGCAACACTGTGGTGTATGTCAGAGCTATATCAATTCATGATATTAAACGTGTGTGACTGTGGTGGGATATTAGAGTGTAAGCTCCTCTGCTACACAGTCACGCACCATTACTAATATAAATTTATATAGTTTTGACATATACAGCGGTGTTGTACAAAGGCACGACTGGCCCAGGCATTGGAACAAAAAATGCAAAAATGAACTGACAGTAAAAAAACATTTGAAAGCAAAAGTGACCTTATTCTTTTTCTTAAAGTAGAACTAAAGGCAAATCTTTTTTTTTTCATTTTTGAAAGGGAGGGATATGACCCGTCTGATATTCTTTGCCATCTGTGTTCTACTGGGGAAATGTCCCTTCACTTCCTGTCCCATAGCCAAAGCAGGAAGTGAGAGGAAATCCCTGGTTGTCACCAGAACTAGTTTTTTTTTTTAAGCCCGCAAACGTGCAAACTACAACGAAAAACCCGTAAGTGTTTCACAAAAAAGTGCAAGTGCAAAAACACCACACAAAAAGTGCACTTAGGGGTGTGCTTTGTCCTACCCCCGAAGGGGTTGGACCACTACCCTGATCCCCCGGGGCACGAAGCTCCTGACGGGGACAAGGTTCCCATTTGGTCCTCCTGGCCAAAAGGCCTGGTGGACCACCGTTCCTTATGTCCAGCCGAAGCCGGACATCCAGTACTTGGTCAGGGGGCTCTCCCGAAGAGGAAACCCCCTAGGGATCAGGGGAGGAAGGAACCAAAAGGCCACACATCCTCCCCCTAGACATCAGGGCAGGCCCGAGGACCCACACCCTCCATCATGTGAAGAAAAACACACACATAAGTAAAAGGTGACAAATGTGGGAGTGAAAAATAAATAAATAAATAATTAAATAAATCTATAAAAATAAAAAAAAGGTGGTTGTGCCAAATTGTGCACTGACCAGGCCCTGAGGCCTGTAGCAAAAAAATTGCCCAGGACTTGGCCAAAAGGCCCGGTCCTAGAGGCGCAGTGCAAAAAGTGTTTAAACGCGGTGACCATGTGCTCTTTCGCAACGTGGGGTCCCACACCCAAGTGCTACTCAGAGCACCCCTGAGGCAACTACTCAGGGGGCACCGTGTTTGCGGACTCTCTGCCTTCCCAGCCCCTGGCCAGACCAAGGTAGATCCGTCCAAATCAGGAGGTACTGGGTCCTTCCAGTTTTCTCGGGGGAATTACTCCCAGGGCCCCAGCTTAACTCGTGGCGCTCCCCGGTTTCTGTCCCCCCGGTACTAGCCTTCCAGACCCCCATCATACCAGTGAGGGTACTATACAAAAGCCATCCCCGCAAAGCTAGAATGGCCGGGAGCACCCCCACTGGACACTGATAAGAACAGATACTACACTTGATCTTAGCCAAAAGGCCGAGAAGCGATGTCACCAGAACTAGTATCCCTATTGAAAGATTTCCCCTCTATTCCCGTTCTGATGACAACCTAAAATTTGGGATTTACACAGGGGCCATCCTACCAGCATTTGTCTGTGAAGTGTGGGAGAAAACCAAAGTATCCAGAGGAAACCCTCACAAGTGTCCTGGTTGGGATCCAAACTGAGGATTCCAGTACTGCACCCTTGCAGGTGTGTTAACCATGAAGCCATCAAACTATTAGATCTAATTGTTTGCAGAAATTATGTTGGATGGATGTTGAAAGTGACACCCAATTAGCCTAGGACAGAAGACAGGCCTCAGGCTGGAGCACCCATGCACATGGAACGCCACTCCTTTTAAAGTCACTTTTGCTTCAAACAGCTCATCCTGACATCTGCAATCAGTAACAGTATAAGAAGGTGTTTGGTTCTCCAAAGAAGTGCGCCATAAAAAGCTCCTCTCGGCCTTTGCAGGAGACAAGCCAGTGGAAATATTCATATTATTTCAGGAAGACAGAGAGTTAAACAAACAAGATGAGGAACAAAGCGACCTATCAAAGCACTTTTCATTGACCGTTAGAATCCATCAGACAGCTGAGGCCCCGGGGCCCGTCTGGCCCTGGGAATAATGTCTACGTGAACAGGAAATTCAACCTGCTCAAAGTCGGTCAGTCAAGACTGAACACTTCTGGAGCTTAAAAAGATACATCGACCAACTCTTACAATGTAATATGAGCAACAGCCATCCTCTGGAGGCTCAGGAGAAGAGGGCCCCTCATCAGACAGTAGACAATTAACTCAACAATGGCAGCTGTTCATGGACGGTCAGGGATACAGGCAAATTTTGTTTGCAATACATGAATCCTCCTGATTTGTGACAAACAATGCACCGTGGGTGGTCTTCCTAGAATGATCTGGTGCACGTAGTATGCACATGGCTGCCCATAAAGCTTCTTTAGAAGGGCTGATGTAGGACGGGTTGATGCTCACAAAACTTCTCTAGAAGGGCTGGGTGGAACGGGTTGATGTTCACAAAGCTTCCCTAGAAGGGCTGGCTAGGACGGGTTGATGTTCACAAAGCTTCCCTAGAAGGGCTGGCTAGGACGGGTTGATGTTCACAAAGCTTCCCTAGAAGGGCCGGGTAGGACGGGTTGATGTTCACAAAGCTTCTCTAGAAGGGCTGGGTAGGACGGGTTTATGTTCACAAAGCTTCCCTAGAAGGGCTGGCTAGGACGGGTTGATATTCACAAAGCTTCTCTAGAAGAGCTGGCTAGGATGGGTTGATGTTCACAAAGCTTCTCTAGAAGGGCTGGGTAGGACGGGTTGATGTTCACAAAGCTTCTCTAGAAGGGCTGGGTAGGACGGGTTTATGTTCACAAAGCTTCCCTAGAAGGGCTGGCTAGGACGGGTTGATATTCACAAAGCTTCTCTAGAAGGGCTGGCTAGGACGGGTTGATGTTCACAAAGCTTCTCTAGAAGAGCTGGCTAGGACGGGTTGATGTTCACAAAGCTTCTCTAGAAGGGCTGGGTAGGACGGGTTGATGTTCACAAAGCTTCTCTAGAAGGGCTGGCTAGGACGGGTTGATGTTCACAAAGCTTCTCTAGAAGGGCTGGGTAGGACGGGTTGATGTTCACAAAGCTTCTCTAGAAGGGCTGGCTAGGACGGGTTGATGTTCACAAAGCTTCTCTAGAAGGACTGGCTAGGACGGGTTGATGTTCACAAAGCTTCTCTAGAAGGGCTGGGTAGGACGGGTTGATGTTCACAAAGCTTCTCTAGAAGAGCTGGCTAGGACGGGTTGATGTTCACAAAGCTTCTCTAGAAGGGCTGGGTAGGACGGGTTGATGTTCACAAAGCTTCTCTAGAAGGGCTGGCTAGGACGGGTTGATGTTCACAAAGCTTCTCTAGAAGGACTGGCTAGGACGGGTTGATGTTCACAAAGCTTCTCTAGAAGGGCTGGCTAGGACGGGTTGATGTTCACAAAGCTTCTCTAGAAGGGCTGGCTAGGACGGGTTGATGTTCACAAAGCTTCCCTAGAAGGGCTGGGTGGAACGGGTTTATGTTCACAAAGCTTCTCTAGAAGGGCTGGGTAGGACAGGTTGATGTTCACAAAGCTTCCCTAGAAGGGCTAGGTAGGACAGACTCTACAGCACATTCCAGAAGGAGGAAGAGGACAGGGTAGCCCTGCAGTGAAAGTGCTTTTCTCAGTGGAGGAAAGGGCAAGAGGGGGTGTGTCCTGGTCAGACTATCCTTAGTGCAGCTGAGCCCGGAGACCTGAGTCTGTTAATTACCACATTGCCAGAAGTTCAGCAGCAGGAAGAGGACAGGGCAGCCCTGAAATGAAGATTTCTCCAGGATTCATCATCTTGCACATCATGGAACACACTTCATTACAGGTAAGTAATGATTAAAGCTGTAGTGAAAGAAAAGTGTTTTTTAACGGTCATCCTCCAGCAGCTGGATGATGTAGAAACAAGGAAAAATAGACTTCTGCTGCGACCAATCAGTCCAGAGCACCCAGATAAGTGAATGATGAAAGCTGGTTGGCTGGCAGACATTTCTTCCAGCTGCACGGCAGTATTAACAGATGCTTGACTGAATATCCGCAGGTTAGGTGAGTGTTACTCCGGGAACCAGACATTGTGTTTGGAGGAGACTAACAGTCGTTAAGCAAAGCTGCTAACCACATTCCCTGGAATCCGAATGACCACCAGAGGGGTATTTACAAAGCTGTGTCATGGTGGTCACACATACCAATATAATCATTCAATTATTAATGGATGTGATGAAACCAATCGAATTGATCAGAGACCTTCTGGTCGATTGATTTTTGACTGTCGCATTAAACAACCGTGAAGGAATTTTGTTGATTGCTTGTTGTAGCCATCTGTGCTGCAGAAAATACAGATTGATTATAGGATCCGTTTTAAATGATCGTTTATATTTATTACTAATCAATTATGGTTCTAGTCGATGCTTCCAGACCATTGCCACATCGATCACAAATTGCAAACTCTATGGCCACCTTACAGCCTATCTAAACCAAAGAACAAAAATGTAATAGTTTACCAATCCATAGATGTGGTGGCTGCATTGGTTTTCTTTTCTCAGGCTTCCCCCCACCCCTTTATTTTCACCTAGTGATCCTGCCAGTAACACACTTCCTGTCCTAGGGTGACAGCAATCACTTGCTGTATTGTATCTATTGTATTGTATCCATTAAAAGAGCAGTGCTGCCACCCCAGTAAAGGACTAGAGAACGTTCGCCCCTCTTCTTTTTCATAACACAGGGGGAGGTGTTTTGTAGTCCAATGAGATCGCTGGGAGCAGTGTAACTGACAACAGTTCAGCAGGGGCAGAGAGCACAGGACATTATCAGCTCGCTAGATCCCTGGCAGGATCAACAGGCATTTTTGCACCGATTTAATAGATATAACAAAACACCTCCAGTGATGTATTCACAGGCCAGTATGGAGGATATAAGAGATCATTGCTAGATTTACACTTTAAAGCAGAACTCCGGGATAAGTAAATATTGTCTAAATCTATGTCATGTGTCTTCTTCTGGAATCTCGGTGATGTTTGTGTATTTCCTCCAGATCTGTGCAGCAAACCAGTGTGAGACGTCCTGTAATAAAGACCGCTCACTGCTGCTCTCTCCTCTTGTGCAGGGGGATTGGTCTCGTCTCCGCCCCCTCCTGTAGTTTTCTGCAGGCAGCCTGTAGTGGGGAGGAGTCTTCGGGGCCACTCCCACAGCTCTGCTTTCTGCTCTCCTTGTGCAGGAAGACTGGACTGGTCTCCGCCCCTCCTGTAGTTTTCTGCAGGCAGCCCGTGATGGGGAGGAGTCTGCTGGGCCCCTCCCACAGCTCCGCTTTCTGCTCTCCTTGTGCAGGACTGGTCTCGTCTCCACCCCCTCCTATAGTTTTCTGCAGGCAGGTTGTAGAGGGTGGGGCCTACTGGGCCCCTCCCACAGCTCCGCTTTCTGCTCTCCTTGTGCAGGAGGACTTGTCTCGTCTCCACCCCCTCCTATAGTTTTCTGCAGGCAGGTTGTAGAGGGTGGGGCCTACTGGGCCACTCCCACAGGTCTGCTTTCTGCTCTCCTTGTGCATGAGGACTGGTCTCATCTCTGCCCCCTCCTGCAATTTTCTACAGGCAGCAGGTAGAGGGTGGGGCCTACTGGGCCACTCCCACAGGTCTGCTTTCTGCTCTCCTTGTGCATGAGGACTGGTCTGGTCTCCGCCTCTCCTGTAGTTTTCTGCAGGCAACCTGTAGTGGGTGGATCCTGCTGGGCCACTCCCACAGCTCTGCTTTTGGTTCTCTTTGTGCAGGGGAACTGGTCTGGTCTCCGCCCCCTCCTGTAGTTTTCTGCAGGCAGCCTGTAGTGGGTGGAGCCTGCTGGGCCACTCCCACAGCTCTGCTTTTGCTTCTCTTTGTGCAGGGGAACTGGTCTGGTCTCCGCCCCTCCTGTAGTTTTCTGCAGGCAGCCTGTAGTGGGTGGAGCCTGCTGGGCCACTCCCACAGCTCTGCTTTTGGTTCTCTTTGTGCAGGGGAACTGGTCTTGTCTCCGCCCCTCCTGTAGTTTTCTGCAGGCTACCTGTGGTGGGTGGTGTCTGCTGGGCCCCTCCCACAGCTCTGCTTTTGGTTCTCTTTGTGCAGGGGAACTGGTCTTGTTTCCGCCCCTCCTGTAGTTTTCTGCAGGCTGCCTGTGGTGGGTGGTGCCTGCTGGGCCCCTCCCACAGCTCTGCTCTGGAATATTTGATTTCATATTTTTGTGCCTATAGATCAGCTTTAATCCAGACACCAATGAGAATACTGAAGACCATCACAGTGGCTAAATGGTTAGCACTTCCCCCTGGCAGTACTCGGGCCGTTGGTTTGAATCCCAACCACGGCACCACCTGCATGAAGTTTGCATGTTCTCCCTGTGCCTGTGTGGGTTTCCTCTGGGTACTCCGGTTTCTTCCCACACTGCAAAGACATGCTGGTAGGTGAATTGGCTCCTGTCTATATTGTCCCTAATATGTGTATGTATGAATGTGAGTTAGGGACCTTAGATTGTACTCCCCTTGAGGGTTAGGGACCTTAGATTGTACTCCCCTTGAGGGTTAGGGACCTTAGATTGTACACCCCTTGAGGGTTAGGGACCTTAGATTGTACTCCCCTTGAGGGTTAGGGACCTTAGATTGTACGCTCCTCGGGGGCGGGGACTGATGTGAATGTACAATATATATGTAAAGTGCGGTGTAAATTGATGGCGATATATAAGTACCTGAAATAAATAATAAATTAGGACATAAAGTAACAATTTGAATGTTGGATTGAAGATAATTCAGGAAAACTGAACACTGATGTCCCCACTGAAATGAATACTCCAGTGCCTCTAACATGGGTGCCTTGGTCCAGGGGCGGACTGACAACTTGTGGGGTCCCCGGGCAATAGGAAATCATGGGGCCCCTGTGTCCTCGCCCACACTCAAACTACACCCAAAAAAGCCTATGAAAGGTATCAGGGGCATCTCATGGGGCCCCCTACTGACCCTGGGCCCTCAGGCAGTGCCCGAGTAGCTAAGTGGTCAGTCCGCCCCTGCCTTGGTCTATCCCTATAATTAACAGGGAATAACCAATCCGAATTTGGAATACATTGGTCAGATGGAAGAGAAATGACTTCTGATTGGTTGCTATGGTCTGATGGAAGAGAAATGACTTCTGATTGGTTGCTATGGTTTGATGGAAGAGAAATGACTTCTGATTGGTTGCTATGGTCTGATGGAAGAGAAATGACTTCTGATTGGTTGCTATGGTCTGATGGAAGCTGCACAAAGCTCTTTTCCTTATTAAATAATCCGATAATAAAGATTCCCGCATTAACCAGCCGCATTGTTCAGCACATTTTCCTCTGTTAGCACAGCGCTCCAAGGCTTTTGTTGGTCCATTACGTTGGGTGATCCCCGCGCCGTCCATTGTCACCATTTCCAAGGCGGTTTGTTCGGTGGCGGAGGGAATGTGGATGTTTATTGGCAGGATACGCGCGGGGCGCCGGCGCTGAGTGGAGTCAAGTGTTGGATAACCAGGCAGCTGTAAAACAACGTTCACGGGGAAAAAAACATTCATTTATCCAATAATGGCGATGGTGTCACTGAGAGCCGCTCTATCAAAACTTCTTGTTTCATATTTTCCTGACCTCCAGCTGGTGTCAAGGCTCCCGCAGCGAGGGACGGCTATTCACAGCGCTTTTATGCGCACTTTACAATAATGCAAGATTGTAGATCTGAGTCGGTGTTTGTTAGGGATGACCGTTCACACAGATTTGTTTGTTGTGCCAAAAGCAGCAAAAAGGATTAGAGGAGAGTACTGAGGCCGGCCAGCTTGGAGGTTCAACACACAAATTCCACCCGGAGTTACCGTCTCTCCAGGGTATGGAGATTCCCTGTGGGTGGGATGACCTAAAAACGTACCTGACATCCACCTAAACTGACCCTAGTGTGTGACTGTGGGGGGGCATTAGAGTGAAAGCTCCTCTGGTACAGAGACTGATGGGACTGTGGGGGAGGGGGCATTAGAGTGAAAGCTCCTCTGGTACAGAGACTGATGTGACTGTGGGGGAGGGGACATTAGAGTGTAAGCTCCTCTGGTACAGAGACTGATGTGACTGTGGGGGAGGGGACATTAGAGTGTAAGCTCCTCTGGTACACAGACTGATGTGACTGTGGGGGAGGGGACATTATAGCGTAAGCTCCTCTGGTACAGAGACTGATGTGACTGTGGGGGAGGGGACATTAGAGTGTAAGCTCCTCTGGTACAGAGACTGATGTGACTGTGGGGGAGGGGACATTATAGCGTAAGCTCCTCTGGTACAGAGACTGATGTGACTGTGGGGGAGGGGACATTAGAATGTAAGCTCCGCTGGTACAGAGACTGATGTGACTGTGGGGGAGGGGACATTAGAGTGTAAGAGCCTCTGGTACAGAGACTGATGTGACTGTGGGGGAGGGGACAGAGTGTAAGCTCCTCTGGTACAGAGACTGATGTGACTGGCTCAGTGTTCTCTGTACAGCGCTGCGGTATATGTCAGAGCTATATAAATGTATAATAATAGTGTGTGACTGTGGGGGAGGGGACATTAGAGTGTAAGCTCCTCTGGTACAGAGACTGATGGGACTGGCTCAGTGATCTCTGTACAGCGCTGCGGTATATGTCAGAGCTATAAATGTATAATAATAGTGTGTGACTGTGGGGGAGGGGACATTAGAGTGTAAGCCAGGCTGCTCTGAAGGAACCATTGAATTGCTAACAGTAGTTAGTCACACTGAACTGGATGTGTTCTGTAGTCAGGCCCGGACTGGGACCAAACATAGACCCAGGCATTCTGAACTGAGCAGCCCTAAGCCCGGGGACCCTTTCCTCGAAGTCAATTGGTGGAATGGCAGGGCCCGGTCACAAGAGCAATCTTTGTGACCCTGGTAGTTCCGCCACTAGTGTCAAGAAAGAAAGAAACAAAGAAAGAAAGAGAAAAAGAAAGAAAGAGACAGATGGAAAGAAAGAAAGAGAGAGAAAGAAGGAAAGAAAGAAGTAAAAGGAAGAGGAGACAGAAAGAGGAGAGAGAGAGAGGAGACAGGCAGAAAGAAAGATCTAGAGAAAGAGGAGAGAGTGAAAGAAAGAGGAGAGAGAGAGAGAGAGAGAAAAGAAAAAAAAAGAAAGCAGGAGAGAAGGAAAGAAAGAAAGAAAGAAAGAAAGAAAGAAAGAAAGAAGAAAGCAGGAGAGAAGGAAAGAAAGAAAAAGAAAGAAAGAAAGAAAAATAAATTAAAAGAGAGAGAGAAAGACAGAAAAGACAGAAAGAGAGAGAACGAAGGAGAGAAAAAGTGAAAGAAAGAGGAGACAGAAAGATAAATAGAGAAAGGAAAGAAGGAAAGACAGGCAGAGAGAAAGAAATAAGAAGGGGGGAGAAAAGACACGAGAGGAGAGGGTGGGAGGAGGAGGGGCAGAACCAGCTTTCTCTCCCTTCCGTGGTAGTGGTGGGGACCGGAGGAGGGGGGGGGGAACTGTCAGCACTTCGGACAGTCTATCCTAAGAGAACCTGGTGGCAGCGCTGAGTGGGATAAGGGTGTCCAGCCACGGGGGGGGGGGGGGGGGGTCAGCATACAGGAGCCCACGGCAGCAGGCGATGGATAGGAGGGGCGGCGGGGCGGCACATAGAGGAACCGGACTGTGTATTTCTCTCCTGCCACCAATGAATGCCTGCGGGAGGGAGAGGAGAAGCAAGCATTAAGTGGAGAGAAATGCACAGTCCGGTTCCTCTATGTGCCGCTCGACCCCCCCCCCCCTCCTATCCAGGCAGTCCTGGCCCACTGGGCAAATGCCTGGTGTGCCCTACAGCCAGTCCGGGCCTGTCTGTTATGTTCCGCTGGACCCGTTCTGTAAAATGATGTCAGGAATTGGGCTTGGGACTTGGACAATCCTTTTTCCAGCCGATGCTTCTGCTGAAGTCAAGAACCAGAACGCCGGCTTGGACTGTACAGTCCACATTCCGGGGCGGTCATTTTCCAGCCCTGATGAAGGGACGCTCTTGTAACCCCGAAGCACGCTGGTCACAAACGATCGGTTTGGCATTTCCATCGTTCATCCTCTCTGGTCAGGTTCAGACAAAGCTAATTAGGAGAGCTTAGAGAACGTTCCCAGCTCAGCCGCGTCACAAAGCACCATACAAGTCTGAATATTCGGCCAGCGGCGGCGGGTTCTCTTTACACCCTCATACATCGGAGTCCAGCGTTTGGTCCCGAGCCCTACAGAAGCCCCCCGGGATCCGTGACACACCCCAGTCTGGATTTTGGCCGCATTTATCAGCGGGATGACGTCGCGGCCGGCCCGTCATTCACGGCATTAATTATGAAGTTGATAGAAGAGATTATAATGATAATGTCGCCCTTTCCCGGCAGACGTTCGCCCCGACGCACAGCCTCTGTTAGAAATAATTAACAAGGATGATATTTTCTTTCCGCACAAACATAGCAAGATTACGACCCGTTCAGGAGGAGGGGGGGGAGGGAAAGGTCAGCACCGTTCTTCCATAAGCGCTGAATTTATAAATGTGATTAACCCCCTCCCCCCACCTTTTTTTCAGCCGGGCTTCCGGGCCTGTATCAAGGTGTCCGATAATTACGCAGACTTATTGTAATAAAGTTTGTCAAAGAGAGACGGGAGCGACGGGAGCGACGGGCGAGACGGGAGAGATGGGAGCGACGGGAGAGACGGGAGCGACGGGAGCGACGGGAGAGACGGGAGCGACGGGAGAGACGGGAGTGACGGGAGAGACGGGAGCGACGGGGGAGACGGGAGAGATGGGAGCGACGGGAGAGACAGGAGAGATGGGAGAGACGGGAGAGACGGGAGCGACGGGGGAGACGGGAGCGACGGGAGAGACGGGAGAGACGGGAGCGACGGGGGAGACGGGAGCGACGGGAGAGACGGGAGAGACGGGAGCGACGGGAGAGACGGGAGCGACGGGAGCGACGGGAGAGACGGGAGAGACGGGAGAGACGGGAGAGACGGGAGCGACGGGAGAGACGAGAGCGACGGGAGAGACGGGAGAGACGGGAGAGACGGGAGCGACGGGAGAGACGTGCTGACCTTTCACGGGAGGAAACAATAACAACAACGCTCCGGCACAAAGTAACAGCCGTCCATCTGAAGAATGAGATCGCTTACAGGGCGCGAGACGCGGCGGCTTGGAGTTTTGTGATCTGATCGCCGCGGCACAGATGCGCATGCGCGCTCAAAGTGACAGGGCGCCAGCTGAGGGGACCGGGGCCAGCAGGGGGATGGGGCAAGGCACGCCAAGGAAAGTGCAGCAGGAGGTGTGAGACTACGGAGGGGTAAATGGCCGGAGACACTGGAGGGGAGGTGTCAAGGTGACAGGGCGCCAGCTGTGGGGACCGGGGCTGGCAGGGGGATGGGGAGAGGCACGCCAAAGAAAGTGCAGCAGGAGGTGTGAGACTACGGAGGGGTAAATGGCTGGAGACACCAGAGGGGAGGTGTCAAGGTGACAGAGCGCCAGCTGAGGGGACCGGGGCCGGCAGGGGGATGGGGAGAGGCACGCCAAGGAAAGTGCAGCAGGAGGTGTGAGACTACAGAGGAGTAAATGGTCGGAGACACCAGAGGGGAGGTGTCCCTGCTGCAGCCAGTTGCCGATTGATCCCGATTTGGGTGGAGCACTGATTTATACCGGAGACCAATACCGATCATCAATGACCTGATCACGTGGGATTGATTATCTGTCATTGGAATGTCACCTCTGCACCTAAACAGCGCCCCCCACAGGGGGCTCATCACACGCCATACCTGAGCGCAGCTGCTTGATCCTGCCATTGCTGTTGGCGGTGTCCACGGGAAGGAAATCCTTGTACCAGGAGATCTCGGGGTCGGGGTTCCCGCTGGCTGCACACAGCATGGTGGCCGTGCGGGTCCTCTCCACCACCTTCAGCTGGGGGCCCATGTCGATGACGGGAAAGCCGTGCGGCAGCTGCTCCTCTGCAAGACACAAAGCGGAACTCCGTTATACAACTTCATTCCTCCAAATGTTCTCCTGTCATCTACATAATACGACATGTACTATAGTGGGCATTGCACAGGGACACCATATATATTCAGGATGGCAGCTGCATGCCTCGTGATGTGTCAGTGCAACACCTCCAGGTATATATTACCCCCCACAGAGGATACAGCATTCCCCTGATGATGCCGCCATCTTGCTTTACTCTCCGGAAGGACGGCACCATCTTTGTTCATTCAGGGTCACCATCTACTTCCTGGACTGAGATACCGGCTCACAGATGACACAATCGTGCAACTCACAAATGTCTGACGCAGATCAGCCCCCTGCTGCAGGTTCTCACCTTGTGACTTGCTACTAAGTTACAATGCACAGTCTGATCACTGGGGGAGGGGAGATTGAGGAAATGCCTCCTCCTCCTTCTACAAAGTTACAATGTACAGTCTGATCACTGGGGGAGGGAAGACTGAGGAAATGCTTCCTCCTCCTTCTACAAAGTTACAATGTACAGTCTGATCGCTGGGGGAGAAGAGACTGAGGAAATGCCTCCTCCTCCTTCTACAAAGTTACAATGTACAGCCTGATCGCTGGGGGAAGGGAGACAGAGGAAATGACTCCTCCTCCTTCTACAGAGTTACAATGTACAGTCTGATCGCTGGGGGAAGGGAGACTGAGGAAATGCTTCCTCCTCCTTCTACAAAGTTACAAAGTACAGTCTGATCACTGGGGGAGGGGAGACTGAGGAAATGCTTCCTCCTGCCTGCAGCAGACTGATGACATCATCTCAGCCTAGGCACAGTCTGGAGCTCACGGACATCTTTTTAATGATAAAAGGTGGAGCTTCTCTGAAAAGTGATATTGTTGTTGTACATGGAGACACGGTAGGAATTCATTATGCAGATTCGTACGTTTTCTGACCGGTCCACTTTAAGTACACCGCCTTGAAATGACAGTTGAACCTCCTATGACAGAAATTCAATGGCTGACCTTGTTCTGAAAATGCTATATGCCTGGCTGTCACCGGCCTCATGCTTTCCTAGTCTCGTATCTGCAGCAGGAAGCCAATCACGGTAAAATACCAGAGCTGTCTGTCTCCCGGATCATCCAACTTAAAGTGCTGAAGGAGGAGGATCAGCATGACAGCCGGGCAACTAGCAGGACGTCAGCATGACAGCCGGGCAACTAGCAGGACATCAGCATGACAGCCGGGCAACTAGCAGGACATCAGCATGACAGCCGGGCAACTAGCAGGACATCAGCATGACAGCCGGGCAACTGGCAGGACATCAGCATGACAGCCGGGCAACTAGCAGGACGTCAGCATGACAGCCAGGCAACTAGCAGGACGTCAGCATGACAGCCAGGCAACTAGCAGGACGTCAGCATGACAGCCGGGCAACTAGCAGGACGTCAGCATGACAGCCGGGCAACTAGCAGGACATCAGCATGACAGCCGGGCAACTAGCAGGACATCAGCATGACAGCCGGGCAACTAGCAGGACGTCAGCATGACAGCCGGGCAACTAGCAGGACATCAGCATGACAGCCGGGAAACTAGCAGGACGTCAGCATGACAGCCAGGCAACTAGCAGGACGTCAGCATGACAGCCGGGAAACTAGCAGGACATCAGCATGACAGCCGGGAAACTAGCAGGACATCAGCATGACAGCCGGGCAACTAGCAGGACATCAGCATGACAGCCAGGCAACTAGCAGGACATCAGCATGACAGCCGGGCAACTAGCAGGACATCAGCATGACAGCCGGGCAACTAGCAGGACATCAGCATGACAGCCGGGCAACTAGCAGGACGTCAGCATGACAGCCAGGCAACTAGCAGGACGTCAGCATGACAGCCAGGCAACTAGCAGGACGTCAGCATGACAGCCGGGCAACTAGCAGGACATCAGCATGACAGCCAGGCAACTAGCAGGATGTCAGCATGACATCCAGGCAACTAGCAGGACATCAGCATGACAGCCGGGCAACTAGCAGGACATCAGCATGACAGCCGGGAAACTAGCAGGACGTCAGCATGACAGCCGGGAAACTAGCAGGACGTCAGCATGACAGCCGGGCAACTAGCAGGACATCAGCATGACAGCCGGGAAACTAGCAGGACGTCAGCATGACAGCCAGGCAACTAGCAGGACGTCAGCATGACAGCCGGGAAACTAGCAGGACATCAGCATGACAGCCAGGCAACTAGCAGGACGTCAGCATGACAGCCGGGAAACTAGCAGGACATCAGCATGACAGCCGGGAAACTAGCAGGACGTCAGCATGACAGCCAGGCAACTAGCAGGACGTCAGCATGACAGCCGGGAAACTAGCAGGACGTCAGCATGACAGCCGGGCAACTAGCAGGACATCAGCATGACAGCCGGGCAACTAGCAGGACATCAGCATGACAGCCGGGCAACTAGCAGGACATCAGCATGACAGCCGGGAAACTAGCAGGACATCAGCATGACAGCCGGGAAACTAGCAGGACGTCAGCATGACAGCCGGGCAACTAGCAGGACGTCAGCATGACAGCCGGGAAACTAGCAGGACGTCAGCATGACAGCCGGGAAACTAGCAGGACGTCAGCATGACAGCCGGGAAACTAGCAGGACATCAGCATGACAGCCGGGAAACTAGCAGGACGTCAGCATGACAGCCGGGCAACTAGCAGGACGTCAGCATGACAGCCGGGCAACTAGCAGGACGTCAGCATGACAGCCGGGAAACTAGCAGGACGTCAGCATGACAGCCAGGCAACTAGCAGGACGTCAGCATGACAGCCGGGAAACTAGCAGGACGTCAGCATGACAGCCGGGCAACTAGCAGGACATCAGCATGACAGCCGGGCAACTAGCAGGACATCAGCATGACAGCCGGGCAACTAGCAGGACGTCAGCATGACAGCCGGGAAACTAGCAGGACGTCAGCATGAGAGCCGGGAAACTAGCAGTACATCAGCATGACAGCCAGGAAACTAGCAGGACGTCAGCATGACAGCCGGGCAACTAGCAGGACATCAGCATGACAGCCGGGCAACTAGCAGGACATCAGCATGAAAGCCGGGAAACTAGCAGGACGTCAGCATGACAGCCAGGCAACTAGCAGGACATCAGCATGACAGCCGGGAAACTAGCAGGACATCAGCATGACAGCCGGGCAACTAGCAGGACATCAGCATGACAGCCAGGCAACTAGCAGGACATCAGCATGACAGCCGGGAAACTAGCAGGACGTCAGCATGACAGCCAGGCAACTAGCAGGACATCAGCATGACAGCCGGGAAACTAGCAGGACATCAGCATGACAGTCGGGCAACTAGCAGGACATCAGCATGACAGCCAGGCAACTAGCAGGACATCAGCATGACAGCCGGGAAACTAGCAGGACGTCAGCATGACAGCCAGGCAACTAGCAGGACATCAGCATGACAGCCGGGAAACTAGCAGGACATCAGCATGACAGCCGGGCAACTAGCAGGACATCAGCATGACAGCCGGGCAACTAGCAGGACATCAGCATGACAGCCGGGAAACTAGCAGGACATCAGCATGACAGCCGGGCAACTGGCAGGACATCAGCATGACAGCCGGGCAACTAGCAGGACATCAGCATGACAGCCGGGCAACTAGCAGGACGTCAGCATGACAGCCGGGAAACTAGCAGGACGTCAGCATGAGAGCCGGGAAACTAGCAGTACATCAGCATGACAGCCAGGAAACTAGCAGGACGTCAGCATGACAGCCGGGCAACTAGCAGGACATCAGCATGACAGCCGGGCAACTAGCAGGACATCAGCATGAAAGCCGGGAAACTAGCAGGACGTCAGCATGACAGCCAGGCAACTAGCAGGACATCAGCATGACAGCCGGGAAACTAGCAGGACATCAGCATGACAGCCGGGCAACTAGCAGGACATCAGCATGACAGCCAGGCAACTAGCAGGACATCAGCATGACAGCCGGGAAACTAGCAGGACGTCAGCATGACAGCCAGGCAACTAGCAGGACATCAGCATGACAGCCGGGAAACTAGCAGGACATCAGCATGACAGTCGGGCAACTAGCAGGACATCAGCATGACAGCCAGGCAACTAGCAGGACATCAGCATGACAGCCGGGAAACTAGCAGGACGTCAGCATGACAGCCAGGCAACTAGCAGGACATCAGCATGACAGCCGGGAAACTAGCAGGACATCAGCATGACAGCCGGGCAACTAGCAGGACATCAGCATGACAGCCGGGCAACTAGCAGGACATCAGCATGACAGCCGGGAAACTAGCAGGACATCAGCATGACAGCCGGGCAACTGGCAGGACGTCAGCATGACAGCCGGGCAACTAGCAGGACGTCAGCATGACAGCCGGGCAACTAGCAGGAAATCAGCAATGACAGCCGGGCAACTAGCAGGATATCAGCATGACAGCCGGGCAACTGGGGGGGGGGGATTCGGCCTCCAGATTCGGCGCTGTACACAAAGTCCGAACCTTTCACCGTTCTCTACCTGAAACAAAATCACACTTGAAGGGGCAGCCAGAAACACGACAAGAAATCCACCGCAGGTTCTGCAGGCGGCCTGTGAGGAAATATCGTCTTCTTTTTTCTGCGAGATCCGAGCGCAGAGGTGACCTTATTCTTGGAAGATGTATGGGGAGAACAAACACCCGCAGGACCCAATCATTCACCTCCTCTGCTCTAATGAGGGAAACATTTAAAGGGGAACACACCGAGAGAAGGAGAGAACAGGTGAACGCGGCGAGGAGCTATTACTGCATGTAGAAGAAGAGAGGAGGAGGAGGAAGAAGAGAGGAGGAGGAGGAAGAAGAGAGGAGGAGGAGGAAGAAAAGAGGAGGAGGAGGAAGAAGAGAGGAGGAGGAAGAAGAGAGGAGGAAGAAGAGAGGAGGAGGAAGAAGAGAGGAGGAGGAAGAAGAGAGGAGGAGGAAGAAGAGAGGAGGAGGAAGAAGAAGAGAGGAGGAGGAGGAAGAAGAGAGGAGGAGGAAGAAGAGAGGAGAAGGAAGAAGAGAGGAGGAGGAAGAAGAGAGGAGGAGGAGGAAGAAGAGAGGAGGAGGAGGAAGAAGAGAGGAGGAGGAGGAAGAAGAGAGGAGAAGGAGGAAGAAGAGAGGAGGAGGAGGAAGAAGAGAGGAGAAGGAAGAAGAGAGGAGGAGGAGGAGGAAGAAGAGAGGAGGAGGAAGAAGAGAGGAGGAGGAGGAGGGAGAAGAGAGGAGGAGGAAGAAGAGAGGAGGAGGAAGAAGGGAGGAGGAGGAAGAAGGGAGGAGAAGGAGGAGGAAGAAGAAGAGAGGAAGAAGAGAGGAGGAGGAAGAAGAGAGAAGGAAGAGGAAAAAGAAGAGAGGAGGAGGAAGAAGAGAGGAGAAGGAGGAGGAAGAAGAAGAGAGGAGAAGGAGGAGGAAGAAGAAGAGAGGAGGAGGAGGAAGAAGAAGAGAGGAGGAGGAGGAAGAAGAAGAGAGGAGGAGGAGGAAGAAGAAGAGAGGAGGAGGAGGAAGAGGGGAGGAGGAGGAGGAGAAAGAAGAGAGGAGAAGGAGGAGGAAGAAGAGAGGAGAAGGAGGAGGAAGAAGAAGAGAGGAGGAAGAAGAGAGGAGGAGGAGGAAGAAGAGAGGAGGAGGAGGAAGAAGAGAGGAGGAGGAGGAGGAAGAAGAGAGGAGGAAGAAGAGAGAAGGAGGAGGAAAAAGAAGAGAGGAGGAGGAAGAAGAAGAGAGGAGGAGGAAGAAGAGAGGAGGAAGAAGAGAGGAGGAGGAGGAAGAAGAGAAGAGGAAGAAAAGAGATGGAGGAGGAGGAAGAGAGGAGGAGGAGAGATGAAGGAGGAAGAGAGGAGGAGGAGGAAGAGAAGAGGAGGAAGAAAAGAAGGAGGAGGAAGAGAAGAGGAGGAGGAAGAGAAGAGGAGGAGGAAGAGAAGAGGAGGAGGAAGAGAGGTGGAAGAGAGAAGGAAGAGGAGGAAGAGAAGGAAGAGGAGGAGGAGAAAGAGAGGAGGAGGAAAAGAGAGGAGGAGGAGGAAGAGAGGAGGAGGAGGAGGAGGAAGAGAGGAGGAGGAAAAGAGGAGGAGGAGAAGGAAGAGAGGAGGAGAAGGAAGAGAGGAGGAGGAGGAAGAGAGGAGGAGGAGGAGAAGGAAGAGAGGAGGAGGAGGAAGAGAGGAGGAGGAGGAAGAGAGGAGGAAGAGGAAGAAGAGAGGAGGATGAGGAGGAAGAAGAGAGGAGGAGGAAGAAAGGAGGAGAAAAAGAGGAAGAGAGGAGCAAAGAGAGGAGGAGGAAGCGAGGAGGAGGACTGTACATTGTAACTTTGTAGAAGGAGGAGGGGGCATTTCCTCAGTCTCCCCTCCCCCAGCGATCAGACTGTACATGGTAACTTTGTAGTAAGTCACAAGGTGAGAATCTGCAGCAGGGGCTGATCTTTGTCAGCTGTTTGTGAACACCGCCAAGAACTGTACAGGCACCAGGATTTACATGGTTGTGTCATTTATGAGTCTACATCTCATGTGGTGATCCTGGATGATGTCTGAACAAACATGGCGCCGTCCTTCTGGCAGCATAGTCAGGAGGAGTCCTGTGAGGTCTCTGATGCCACATTGCTGATCCCATTCCTAGATATACATGTCATTAGAAACATTTACATCCACACAAGGAACAGCGAGCGTCATCAGATATGAAGAACCTCCAAATATCAGGTGACTACAAGTCCCAGCATGCTCTGCCAGCCGGCCTGTTATCAGATAGGAAATAGAAACCACTAAATCTAACCGCATTTCCATTTGGGGTTGGAATCTCTGGTGACAGGGCCTCTTTATTTGCTCAGACTTTCCCTTTCCCCATAAGACACAATATAGTATTTATACTTCTAAACCAAAGAGCCAGTCTCCTGTCCTTCAGACTCTGGATGGCCCGGACTGTGGTCATCGGGAGTACCCCCCCCCCCCCTTCGTTGGTGTCATTGGGAGGAATTGTGCCCCACCATTTGTGTCATTGGGCCCCATTGTTAGTGTCAATGGTAGGAATTGTCCCTTATTGCTGGTGCCATTGGGAGCAATTGTGCCCCATCATTGGTGTTTTTGGGCCCTTGTTGGTAACATCGGTAGGAATTGTGCCCCATTGTAGGTTTCATTGGTAAGAATGTTGCCCCTTTGTTGGTGTCATTGGTAGGAATTGTGCCCATCATTGGTGTTGTTGGACCCGATTGTTGGTGTCATTGGCAGGAATTGTGCCCCATCGTTGGTGTCATTGGCAGGAATTGTGCCCCATCGTTGGTGTCATTGAGAAGAAATGTGTCCTTCATTGGTGTCAGTGAATAAAATAGCACCCCAGGGACCTGATAAAAGCAAGCACAAGATGGCACCTGGCCCTCGGGCCGCAGTTTGGAGACCGCTGTACTAAACCTTCAAAATTGAAGGCCGAGCTGCCTTTGCAGAGCTGCTGCCCGCTATCATGCCGCAAAGATGCACTGCTAACAGTGAGTGACACCATGAATACCTCTCCATGTTAAGCTCATCTTTCAGATCCTGGGCTGGTAAAGTGGAAATATCTAGACATTTCCTTCTCTTGATTTAAACTCGAAGTGTCAGCGAGTGTTGACTCCACGCCCAATCCTAGGGCGGGCGCTCACCCCGGGAGGGGCGGGCCTGGAACAAGCGGCGCGGTGTCGGGTGAGAGGCACCGGGCGTTATGTTCATTACAAGGCATTGTCGCTCCTAATTTGAATACACTCCATGCCACAAAGGGCTGAAAGGCACAGCTGAGCTCCGATATGCACAGCCATTGCACACGCACACACACGCACGCACATGCACACGCACACAAATACACACAGGCACGCACACACACACATACACACTCACGCACATGCACGCACACGCACATACACACACGCACAAATACACACACACACGCACACAAATACACACATACACACACGCACATACACGCACACAAATACACACGCACGCAAATACACACGCACGCACAAACACACGCATGCACGCAAATACATACGCACACAGACACACACGTACGTACGCCCACACACGCACACAAATACACACACATACACACACATACGCACACAGACAGACACACACACGCACACACACGCACACATGCAAACACATACATGCACACACGCACATACACAAACACACACACGCACATACACCACAAACACACACGCACACACATGCACACACACGCACGCACACACACATGTACACACACACATGCACACACGCACATACACCACAAACACACACGCACGCACACACACACGCACATACACAAACACACAGGAAAAACAAACGCCCGGCAAGGGAGCGGCTATAAATACACGCTCAGCAGCTGCGACACAGCCGCACCGTTCAGCTTCTATTCAGGAAGGAGAAAGCCTCATCCTGGGTGACGGGAAATAAATAAAAACCAAAAGGCAAGACTTCTTTCCTCCCAATTAACGCTGAAAGTAGCGGAGAGGAGTGGGCGGACGGCAACTGGTAAGCTGGCGCCCCCTGCTGGGAGGGATAAACAAAAGCCCCCTCCATTCTCTCGCAGAGAAAAAAAAAAAGAAAAGTCTTTTAGATGAAGAATTCCTTCAAGGTTCATCAGACCGCGCCGGGGGAGGACCGGGAGCTTTCCGCCTCGGAGGTAAGCAAACTAACCGGCTTTATCACGGCAGTTTCCTGGGGGAGGGGGTAACACTGCGCCAAAGTGTGCCGCGAAGATTGCCCATTCCATGTGCCATGCTCTACCACTCATATTCTTTATAAAGCAACCACAGCCTGAGTAGAGAAGCCTCACCCTTGCCAGCATGCTGCAGAGAAGGACCCTTGCTCTGTGTGCGGAAGCAGTGGTCTCTCTGCGGAGCTCCGTCACCCCCCCCCCTCACTAAGTCTGACTGGATTATAAATTTGGTACTCAGCTGACAGCGGTACTAAAATAGAAAATGATTAAACCACCAATTTATTTATTTTTAGTACCTGTATACTGTTGGAGAGATTTCTCTTCACTTCCTGTCCTCAACTTTCCACCAACCAAAACCCCACAAAAATAATAAAAATGGCTTTACAAACACTTCAGGGGCCCTGGTGCTCTACCTGCAGTGTGAGGGCCACATGCGGCTCTATGGTACATAATATGTGGCCCTCAGGCCCTTGCAGCCAGTACTAGGGGTGTGACCATTGATGAATAAAAGGGCTGTAATGGCAGCAATAGCGAACAGTCCTGTGTAACATATCCCTAGTCTCTGACTGTCTCCTGCCTGTCCTCAATCTCCATCTCCTGTAGTATGTCAGCAGTCTCTGACCGTCTCCTGTAGTATGTCTGCAGTCTCTGACCGTCTACTGTACTATGTCAGCAGTCTCTGACCGTCTCCTGTACTATGTCAGCAGTCTCTGACCGTCTCCTGTACTATGTCAGCAGTCTCTGACCGTCTCCTGTACCATGTCAGCAGTCTCTGACCGTCTCCTGTAATATGTCTGCAGTCTCTGGTCATCTCCTGTACTATGTCTGCAGTCTCTGACCATCTCCTGTAATATGTCTGCAGTCTCTGACCATCTCCTGTACTATGTCAGCAGTCTCTGACCGTCTCCTGTAGTATGCCAGCAGTCTCTGACCGTCTCCTGTAGTATGTCAGCAGTCTCTGACCGTCTCCTGTACCATGTCTGCAGTCTCTGACCGTCTACTGTACTATGTCAGCAGTCTCTGACCATCTCCTGTACTATGTCAGCAGTCTCTGACCGTCTCCTGTACTATGTCAGCAGTCTCTGACCGTCTCCTGTAATATGTCTGCAGTCTCTGGTCATCTCCTGTACTATGTCTGCAGTCTCTGACCATCTCCTGTAATATGTCTGCATTCTCTGACCATCTCCTGTACTATGTCTGCAGTCTCTGACCATCTCCTGTAATATGTCCGCAGTCTCTGACTATCCCCTGTAGTATGTCTGCAGTCTGAGCATCTGTATTATATCTGCAGTCTCTGACCATCTCCTGTAGTATGTCTGCAGTCTCTGACCATCTCCTGTAGTATGTCTGCAGTCTCTGACCATCTCCTGTAGTATGTCTGCAGTCTCTGACCATCTCCTGTAGTATGTCTGCAGTCTCTGACCATCTCCTGTACTGTGTCCGCAGTCTCTGGTCATCCCCTGTAGTATGTCTGCAGTCTCTGACCATCTCCTGTACTATGTCTGCAGTCTCTGACCATCTCCTGTAGTATGTCTGCAGTCTCTGACCATCTGTATTATATCTGCAGTCTCTGACCATCTCTTGAAGTATGTGCTCAGTCTCTGACAGTCTTCTATAGCATTACATGTACAGATTATGCGTGACCCCCTAGAGATATCAGGGACTACAGCTGAGACCCCCAATCTCTTGTAAGGTGGCCCCCTCTTCTTTAAGCCCTCCACTTCCAGCAGGTTTCTCCAACGACCACATCCATGCCGGTGAAGGCGCAGTGCGGTCAATCTCCTGTCTCTGTATTTATAGACGATAAATAAGCCGGCTTCGCCTAACCGGCTGAAACGGAGCTCTCGGCACAGTCGGTGCACCAACAAATCTGTTACGGAGTGATTATCCCGGCAACCGGGCCCTCGCAGCTCCCCTTCCACACTCGGCTGACATACGGACGAGCCGCAGCCGGCGGGCTCCAGGGCACAGCCAGCGATCGTCTGCGAGGAGGTCATTAATCTTAAGCAGGTAGTTTTCTATTTTTTTGCAGAGAAGAGAGACAGCTCATGGAGTAATTAATGCACTGCTGACCCGTCCTATTGATTAATCCGCGCACAAACACGGCTTGATGAGCGCAACGCGGCCGATCGAAGACACCCGGAACTCGGAAAGAGAGGGCTAAGCGCTCACTCCTTAAATCAACACTCTAATAAACTCCAGGACTACAGATTAGAAAGACCCGGCGATCGATCAGAATCCGTCCCGTAGAATGGGCTCAGTCGGATCGGCTGATAGTCACCACCCCGAGCGTTTCAGGTATTGAAAAAGTCGACTCGTATTTCCGCCTAAAACTGCCACAGAACGATTAACATTTCACGTACGGATTTTCACTGAAAGATTCTGCACTCTCCAGGTTTAGTAAATAAACCCCAAATGTGTGTCAGAAACCCTCAACTCTCGGCCCGCGTTCACACTGATGCGGGGGCGGAATTTGCAGCGGTTTTAGTGTGACGTCTGCACCGCGTCAGAATCGCACCCCGTTCATGCGAACCGCTGCGGGTGTGTATGTTATATTAACAACACCCCGAAAGAGGTCCGCGATGTGCAGAATCGGATCCCATAGGTGTGAGTACCCAATGCGATCCGATTCTAGTGCGGACCCAAAAAAGGGTCCTGCATGTTTTTGGTGCGGGGGCGAATAGAGCCATACAAAATGTACGCCTCCGATCGCACCACACACAAATCACATGTGATCTGCAGGGAATGCGGTGCGGTTCCTGTGTGAATCACAGGCGATATACCGCATCGCATATATGTGATCCCGGGCTCAATGTGGTCTACGTCAGAGGCTTAAGGTGGAAATACACGATTAGAAAATCAACCGATCGCTCATCCGATGACTGAGAGGCATTCGTTCATTGGTCGAAATCGTGGCCCACATTAACCAATCTAAAAAAATCGTTCGGCAGGCAATACGTAGTGTTGACGTGTTCCATACAAGTGGAAGTGATGCAGCGTGCGTGTGACCTTGTAGACACACCCTTCCAGCCAGAACAAGCGTTCCATGTCCTTCCGACCAGAACCAGATTTCCATGCCCTTCCGGGCAAAACGAGCGTTCCACGCCCTTCCAGGCAAAACGAGCGTTCCACGCCCTTCCAGGCAAAACAAGCGTTCCATGCCCTTCCGGGCAAAACGAGCGTTCCACGCCCTTGCGGCCAGAACCAGCATTCCACGCCCTTCCGGGCAAAACGAGCGTTTCACGCCCTTCCGGGCAAAATGAGCATTCCACGCCCTTCTGGGCAAAACGAGCGTTCCATGCCCTTCCGGCCAGAACGAGAGTTCCATGTCCTTCTGGCCAGAACCAGCGTTCCATGCCCTTCCGGGCAAAACGAGCGTTCCACGCCGTTCCGGGCAAAACGTGCGTTCCATGCCCTTCCGGCCAGAACGTGCGTTCCACGCCCTTCCGGGCAAAACGAGCATTCCACGCCCTTCCAGCCAGAACCAGAGTTCCACACCCTTCCAGCCAGAACGAGTGATATACACAACAATTACCAGCATGGAGTATAATATCGTTTATTCCATGACCTATATACATAAATAGTGATTCCTAAAATATAATCTGCACAATTCTGGTTTCATCATCTCATTGGGCCAATCTACTTTTAACATTTGTATTTTTCGTTCATGTTTACGAAGATTCCTCGGACATAAACATCCGGGTCATCTTCTGTTTCCGCTCATGCGTGATAGCGCTTGAAAGATTTTTTCTGTACGACCGTCATAGCGCCGCATAGAAAATCGGTCGTTGGTATGCGAAACGACAACATTTTTCACTGCTGTTCAACCGGATTTTTTCGTTCGCAATATCGTTATCGGTTAAAACATCCTCCTCATCAACGAAGAGAAAACCGTTCGATCAACGGTTCCGTGAAATGTTTTGTACGATTTTCTTATCGTGTGTACGGGGCATTGGAGCCAAGACACCAGGCAACCAACATGGAATGGAATGCAATGGAATGGAAGCCCCCATACCTTTTTTTTTATGATGAAGCCACTTTAAGATCATTGAGACTTGAAAAACCCAATATAAATGCCATATCCTGATGGTAAATTGCAATACTAAGTCAACAAACCAACCCCCAACCCCGGGTTCAGTAGGTTCCTGAGAGCTGTATCTGTCTTTATCCGGGTCCACAGCAAACAGAGCCGGGAAGGGGACTGGCTGAGCGTTTTAATTCTCAGGAAAGTCTTTAGGTGGTAAACATTCCTGTAACCACAGTGGCGCCTATAAGCCAACAAAGGATTTGGCCCGTCTATTGCAGAAGACAACAAAGTCCCAGGGCACGTCCCATGCCGGCAGTGAGCGATGGCCATCCCAGGAGGCCTCCCGGACATGTAATCCTCAGACACATCATTTGTTTGAGCAGAGATTAGAGTCCAAAGACCACAACATGAACACAGGAGCTCCACAACTGCAAGGTTGAGAAGGTCCCATGAGGCAGCAGAGCCAAGATAAAAACTAGCTGATGGTCCATTGCCTCTCATCTGATGGAATTTGGATTCATTTTATTCGAATGCAAAAAAAGAAAAAAAAATAGTAGATAAAGATAGTTTGATTGAGAAGACAAAGTTAAAAAGCAAAAATACAAGCGCTGATTGAGTGTTCCAAGGTAGCAGCGGTCATGTATTTTTTAGTGCTCAGGACGAGTTTAATTTCTTTTTAGCACCGCGGTGCAGTGCGCACACTTGAAACTAAACCTCAAGTGCAATAAAAAGTGAGATCACTAATGCCCCGTACACATAAGAAAATCGTATGGAAAATTTCACGGAACCGCTGATGGAACGATTTTCTCTTCATTGATGAGCAGGATGTTTTAACCGATAACGATATTGCAAACGAAAAAATCCGGTTGAACAGCAGTGAAAAATGTTGTCATTTTGCATACGAACAACTGATTTTCTATATACGACAGTTGTACGAAAAAAATCTATCAAGCGCTATCACGCATGAGCGGAAACAGAAGATGACCCGGATGTTTATGTCTGATGTTTATGTGCTGAACGAGGATACTAATAAGCTGGGGATCTGCTGAATGACGGTAATAATAAGCTGGGGATTTTCTGAATGACAGTACTAATAAGGGTACTAATAAGCTAGGGATCTGCTGAATGAGGGTACTAATAAGCTAGGGATCTGCTGAATGAGGATACTAATAAGCTGGGAATCTGCTGAATGAGGGTACTAATAAGCTAGGGATCTGATGAACGAGGGTAATAATAAGCTGGGAATCTGCTGAACGAGGGTACTAATAAGCTGGGGATCTGATGAACGAGGGTAATAATAAGCTGGGAATCTGCTGAACGAGGGTACCAATAAGCTGGGGATCTGATGAACGAGGGTACTAATAAGCTAGGGATCTGCTGAATGAGGGTACTAATAAGCTAGGGATCTGCTGAACAAGGGTACTAAAAAGCTAGGGATCTGCTGAATGAGGGTACTAATAAGCTAGGGATCTGCTGAACGAGGGTACTAATAAGCTGGGAATCTGCTGAACGAGGTTACTAATAAGCTTGGGATCTGATGAACGAGGGTACTAATAAGCTAGGGATCTGCTGAATGAGGGTACTAATAAGCTAGGGATCTGCTGAAAGAGGGTACTAATAAGCTGGGAATCTTCTGAATGAGGGTACTAATAAGCTAGGGATCTGATGAACGAGGGTAATAATAAGCTGGGAATCTGCTGAACGAGGGTACTAATAAGCTTGGGATCTGATGAACGAGGGTACTAATAAGCTTGGGATCTGCTGAATGAGGGTACTAATAAGCTAGGGATCTGCTGAATGAGGGTACTAATAAGCTAGGGATCTGCTGAAAGAGGGTACTAATAAGCTGGGAATCTTCTGAATGAGGGTACTAATAAGCTAGGGATCTGATGAACGAGGGTAATAATAAGCTGGGAATCTGCTGAACGAGGGTACTAATAAGCTTGGGATCTGATGAACGAGGGTACTAATAAGCTAGGGATCTGCTGAATGAGGGTACTAATAAGCTAGGGATCTGCTGAATGAGGATACTAATAAGCTGGGAATCTGCTGAATGAGGGTACTAATAAGCTAGGGATCTGATGAACGAGGGTAATAATAAGCTGGGAATCTGCTGAACGAGGGTACTAATAAGCTTGGGATCTGATGAACGAGGGTACTAATAAGCTTGGGATCTGCTGAATGAGGGTACTAATAAGCTAGGGAGCTGATGAACGAGGTTACTAATAAGCTTGGGATCTGATGAACGAGGGTACTAATAAGCTAGGGATCTGCTGAACGAGGGTACTAATAAGCTGGGAATCTGCTGAATGAGGGTACTAATAAGCTAGGGATCTGCTGAACGAGGGTACTAATAAGCTGGGAATCTGCTGAATGAGGGTACTAATAAGCTAGGGATCTGCTGAATGAGGGTACTAATAAGCTGAGGATCTGCTGAATGATGGTACTAGTAAGCTAGGGATCTGCTGAATGATGGTACTAATAAGCTAGGGATCTGCTGAATGACGGTAATAATAAGCTGCGGATTATCTGAATGACGGTACTAATAAGGGTACTAATAAGTTAGGGATCTGCTGAACGAGGGTACTAATAAGCTAGGGATCTGCTGAACGAGGGTACTAATAAGCTAGGGATCTGATGAACACGGGTACTAATAAGCTAGGGATCTGCTGAATGAGGGTACTAATATGCTAGGGATCTTCTGAATGAGGGTACTAATAAGCTGGGAATCTGCTGAATGAGGGTACTAATAAGCTAGGGATCTGATGAACGAGGTTACTAATAAGCTTGGGATCTGATGAACGAGGGTACTAATAAGCTAGGGATCTGCTGAACGAGGGTACTATTAAGCTAGGGATCTGATGAACACGGGTACTAATAAGCTAGGGATCTGCTGAATGAGGGTACTAATAAGCTAGGGAGCTGATGAACGAGGGTACTAATAAGCTAGGGATCTGATGAACGAGGTTACTAATAAGCTTGGGATCTGATGAACGAGGGTACTAATAAGCTAGGGATCTGCTGAACGAGGGTACTATTAAGCTAGGGATCTGATGAACACGGGTACTAATAAGCTAGGGATCTGCTGAATGAGGGTACTAATAAGCTAGGGAGCTGATGAACGAGGTTACTAATAAGCTCGGGATCTGATGAACGAGGGTACTAATAAGCTAGGGATCTGCTGAATGAGGGTACTAATAAGCTAGGGATCTGCTGAATGAGGGTACTAATAAGCTAGGGAGCTGATGAACGAGGTTACTAATAAGCTTGGGATCTGATGAACGAGGGTACTAATAAGCTAGGGATCTGCTGAATGAGGGTACTAATAAGCTAGGGATCTGCTGAACGAGGGTACTAATAAGCTGGGAATCTGCTGAATGAGGGTACTAATAAGCTAGGGATCTGATGAACACGGGTACTAATAAGCTAGGGATCTGCTGAATGAGGGTACTAATAAGCTAGGGATCTTCTGAATGAGGGTACTAATAAGCTGGGAATCTGCTGAATGAGGGTACTAATAAGCTAGGGATCTGATGAACGAGGTTACTAATAAGCTTGGGATCTGATGAACGAGGGTACTAATAAGCTAGGGATCTGCTGAACGAGGGTACTATTAAGCTAGGGATCTGATGAACACGGGTACTAATAAGCTAGGGATCTGCTGAATGAGGGTACTAATAAGCTAGGGAGCTGATGAACGAGGTTACTAATAAGCTTGGGATCTGATGAACGAGGGTACTAATAAGCTAGGGATCTGCTGAATGAGGGTACTAATAAGCTAGGGATCTGCTGAATGAGGGTACTAATAAGCTAGGGAGCTGATGAACGAGGTTACTAATAAGCTTGGGATCTGATGAACGAGGGTACTAATAAGCTAGGGATCTGCTGAATGAGGGTACTAATAAGCTGGGAATCTGCTGAACGAGGGTACTAATAAGCTAGGGATCTGCTGAACGAGGGTACTATTAAGCTAGGGATCTGATGAACACGGGTACTAATAAGCTAGGGATCTGCTGAATGAGGGTACTAATAAGCTAGGGAGCTGATGAACGAGGTTACTAATAAGCTTGGGATCTGATGAACGAGGGTACTAATAAGCTAGGGATCTGCTGAATGAGGGTACTAATAAGCTAGGGATCTGCTGAATGAGGGTACTAATAAGCTAGGGAGCTGATGAACGAGGTTACTAATAAGCTTGGGATCTGATGAACGAGGGTACTAATAAGCTAGGGATCTGCTGAATGAGGGTACTAATAAGCTAGGGATCTTCTGAATGAGGGTACTAATAAGCTGGGAATCTGCTGAATGAGGGTACTAATAAGCTAGGGATCTGATGAATGAGGGTACTAATAAGCTAGGGATCTGCTGAATGAGGGTACTAATAAGCTAGAGATCTGATGAATGTGGGTACTAATAAGCTGGGGATCGGATGAAAGAGGGTACTAGTAAGCTAGGGACCTGCTGAACAAAGGTACTAATAAGCTAGGGATCTGCTGAATGAGGGTACTAATAATCTAGGGATCTGATGAATGAGGGTACTAATAAGCTTGGGATCTGATGAACGAGGGTACTAATAAGCTGGGGATCGGATGAAAGAGGGTACTAGTAAGCTAGGGATCTGCTGAATGAGGGTACTAATAAGCTAGGGATCTGATGAACGAGGGTACTAATAAGCTAGGGATCTGCTGAATGAGGGTACTAATAAGCTAGGGATCTGCTGAATGAGGGTACTAATAAGCTAGGGATCTTCTGAATGAGGGTACTAATAAGCTGGGGATCTGCTGAATGAGGGTACTAATAAGCTAGGGATCTGATGAATGAGGGTACTAATAAGCTTGGGATCTGATGAATGTGGGTACTAATAAGCTGGGGATCGGATGAAAGAGGGTACTAGTAAGCTAGGGACCTGCTGAACAAAGGTACTAATAAGCTAGGGATCTGCTAAACGAGGGTACTAATAAGCTAGGGATCTGCTGAATGAGGGCACCAATGTTCAACAGAGGTACTAAGGAGCTGGTGAATTGAGTGGCGGCACTACTGAGCCAGGGTTCTACTGGGCCCCTATAAAACAAATAGAAGATCAGCACGCACACAGTGCCATCTGCCAAGCTACATTAACGCTTCAAAAAAGCATCACCGGACATCAAAAACACATCAAAAAAGCATGTTGAAGTGGTAAGCGCTCTAATGTGTGTTGAAGTTGAAGCACGTGTAAATGAGCCCTACAAGTGAACACGAAGTACACATGGTCCTACTACTAAGAGGAAGCAAGCTGGCCCTGACCCCCAGAGCATAGGTCTCCTGACGGGATCTGAGGTACTTGTGGTCCACGTGGCCAAAACCAGGAATTTCCCATTCTTCTAGGGACCTGCCGAATCAATGTCCACCCCAGTACCAGGTGGAGCTTAGACCTTATGGGAGGGGGAGAACCTGACCACAAGGCCATGTGCCCCCTCCCCCCAGGACTTTCGGGGCAAGTCTAAGGACCTACACCCTACTAATCAGAGGTGCATAGTGCTGTGCAAAAAGTGCTTAGGAGTGCCAAGTGTAGGACATTGGCTGGCCTTCCAGTCAGTAGAAAGGTTCCTCCAGTCTCAACCAGTAGTGAACGTTTGGTGAAAGACGCATCCACTGCCTCATAAATGTGTTCATTTCTAGGTGTTAGGAGTTGCTTTTAGAGACACATCAATAGACGCCACAATGAAAAATGTCCTAAGATTCCCCAGAAGATTCTTTACATATGAATAATAATAGATTCAGACCAAGTCTGCAGTTCTTCACCGAGAACACTGCGCCATCCTCACCGCTCAGGAAGACCTTCCACTCCAACGACCCTGAGACTCTCACAAGGTGTTCAGAAGTTGGGTGACCTGCCAGAAAGGTTTTGGACTGCGGCAAAAAGTCTGACTCTCCTACGCCGCGGATTTATCGAAAGACCCGAACGCCTCTTAAGCTGCACAAGTCATTTTTTTTTTTGGGTCATACTAATTAGAGACCCATCAATGGGCAATTCAAGAATTTTCCGCACGTCCCTTCGTACGGTCTACAATCCTCCTTGCCAGGTGAGAATGACGGGATTGACATCTCCATCAAGGTTCAGACGGCCATTGATCTCTGCGCGCTTTTCTTCCTGATAGAGAGGAGTTAAATCAGTGCCGAACTTCAAGAGGAGAGGAGCAAAGAGCTGCCTCCAGCAGCGGATCAATAGTGTACGGGGGAAGGGAGAAGATGCAGCTTGGTGCTTATTAGTGCAATGATCAGTGGTTACAGCACTCAGCAGCTGTTACAGGACCAGCATGCAAGGCAAGGCAAGACTGGAACTTGTAGTTCCTCCCAGAAATCCCAAGCAGCTGTAAAATATATGCGCTGAGAGGTCCCAAACACAATCTGGATAAGGTCTGGAAGTCAATTGTGTGCTTGCAAATGGCAAAGGGGTACTCTTCACCTGGAGGTTTCACTTCTGCATACAGAAAGGCTTCTTTACAGTAAGAGCGGTGAAAGTGTGGAAGAGACACAATGGTTATTAATATTTATAAGTAGTTATACTGTAGAGCACGGGTGTCAAACTGGTGGCCCTTCAGGTGTTGCCAAACTACAAGTCCCATGAGACATTGCAAGATTGACAATTACAAGCATGACTCCCAAAGGCAGAGGCATGATGGGACTTGTAGTTTCGCAACAGCTGGAGGGCCACCAGTTGGACACCCCTGCTGTAGACTGCTGATCCAAGGAGCATTTGATTGCCTTAAGGGATTAGGAATCGATCGGTCATAACATTATGACCACTCGGCTAATACTGAGTAGGTTCCCCTTTTACCACCAAAGCAGCCCTGACCCATTGAGGCGTGGACTCCACTAGACCTCTGAATGGATGGAATATGGTACTCCTGTGACCCATTTTCTGCTGACAGTGGGCTAAAACCCACTGTCAGCTGACGTCACAGAGCCGGTCCAGGCTCTGAAAGGATCCCGACCATATGGTTGGGATCCACCTAGAGAGTTAGCACCTGGCTCAGCCTCTCAGCGATCCGCTGAGAGCATGAGCCAGCCCCTGCCACCCCCTTCACTGCCAGTGAGCGCTGGAGGGGCAGAGCACCAGAGACTGATAGTCACAATGTTCTTTGATCGCTCAGTTCTCCCTGCAGAGCTGGCTGGGGATAGATGCAGCATCTGTCCCTCCGCCAGCCACCCACCTAGGTGAGTATAAATCTTTATTTTTTTGCAAGTCCATATTTCTCTTTTAAGTCCTCTTCAGTTGTGAGGTGGTGCCCCAATGGATCGGAGTGCCCATAGTACACCCTTCTGCCATCTCTTCCCCAGGTAAGTGACGCACACCCACCCAGGCCATCCATGTGATGTACAGGAAAACAAGATTCATCAAACCAGGCCACCTTCTTCAATTGCTCTGTGGTCCAGTTCTGATGTTCACATGCCCATTGTAGGCACTTTTGGCTGTGGATACGGGTCAGCATGAGCACCCTGACCGGTCCGCAGCTACACAGCCCCATACACAACAAATTGCGGTGCTCTGTGTGTCCTGACACCTTTCTATCACAACCAGCCTTCACTTTTACAGCAATTTGAGCTGCAGTAGCTCTTTTATTGGATCGGATTACATAGACCAGCCTTCCCCCTCACCTCCATCAATGAGCCCCCCACTCCACTCCACATCAATGAACCTTCCCTATCCCCCCACCTCCATCAATGAGCCTTCCCTCTCCCCCCACTTACATCAATGAGTCTTCCCTCTCCACCTCCATCAATGAGCACCAACCCCCAACCTACATCAATGTGCCTTCCCTCCCCACCTCCATCAATGAGCCCTCCCTCTCCACCTCCATAAATGAGCCTTCCTTCCCCACCTCCATCAATGAGCTTTCCCTCCCCACCTCCATCAATGTGCCTTCCCTCCCCACCTCCATAAATGTGCCTTCCCTCCCCACCTCCATCAAAGTGCCTTCCCTCCCCACCTCCATCAATGAGCCTTCCCTCCCCATCTCAATCAATGTGCCTTCCCTCCCCACCTCCATCAATGAGCCTTGCCTCCCCACCTCCATCAATGTGCCTTCCCTCCCCACCTCCATCAATGAGCCTTGCCTCCCCACCTCCATCAATGAGCCTTGCCTCCCCACCTCCATCAATGAACCTTGACTCCCCACCTCCATCAATGAGCTTTCCCTTTCCACCTCCATCAATGAGCTTTCCCTTTCCACCTCCATCAATGAGCCTTCCCTCCCCCACCTCCATCAATGAGCCTTCCCTCCCCCACCTCCATCAATGAGCCTTCCCTCCCCCACCTCCATCAATGAGCCTTCCCTCCCCCACCTCCATCAATGAGCCTTCCCAACCTCACCTCCATCAATGTGCCTTCCCTCCCTCACCTCCATCAATGAGCCTTCCCTCCCTCACCTCCATCAATGAGCCTTCCCTCCCTCACCTCCATCAATGAGCCTTCCCTCCCCCACCTCCATCAATGAGCCTTCCCTCCCCCACCTCCATCAATGAGCCTTCCCTCCCCCTCCATCAATGAGCCTTCCCTCCCCCTCCATCAATGAGCCTTCTCTTCCCACCTCCATCAATGAGTCTTCCCTCCCTCACCTCCATCAATGAGGCTTCCCTCCCTTACCTCATCAATGAGCCTTCCCTCCCCCACCTACATCAATGAGCCTTGACCACTCATGACCATGTTCCCAGTTGGCCGGTTTTCCCTTTCTTGGACCACTTTTGGCTGGTCCTGACAACTGCAGACTGAGAAGATTCCTCAAGAGCAGCAGTTTTGGAGTGGCTCTGACCCCGTCATCTAGACATTACAATTTGGTCAGTGACAAAGTCCCTCCAATCCTTACATTTTTTCTGCTTTCAACACATCAACTTCAAGGACAACATGTTCACTTGCTGCCTAATATATCCCACCCACTCTCAGATGCCATTGTAACCAATCAGTGTTATTCACTTTACCCGTCAGTGGTCGGAATGTTATGGATGATCGGTGTAGGTTTCCTGAGTGAAGACTAAAGCTGGCCATGAACCAAAAACTTTTCAGCACATTCGATGACCCGGTGAATGCCATTTGGAAGGACATTGAAATTGAACGTTTGATTTTGGAAAGAATGAACTGTTAGAATCTCGTTTAAGTAAAAATTTTAATCCTGCTCCTGTGAATTTTCTCATCCCCGTTGTTGAAAGCGAATGTCGATTTGCCCCCCACCGACGATGACAAAATTGAACGAACATTCTTAAAACGAACAAAATTTGACTGAAATTCTACCAGTGTATGGATAGGTTATCCTGCAGCCAAGGAGCAGGGTTGAGGGAGCTCGGCAGACTCATCAAAGCCTAAATACAGTTTCTCCATTAGCTGGAGCGCCATGTCCGCGTGAGGAAAGGAGGATTAATTGGCTCGGAGGAAATCTGACTACATGACTTAATGGCTGTGTCCTTCAGTCCATCTCATCCTTGAATTATTGAGCCACTTAGCGGAGACACTTCCTAAAGTTTCATGAGCGTGAAGAGCGGTTAATAAGCTGTGAATCAGATGCGGGTCATTATGTGCTCACCTGAATGGATTTCATCTGTGACAGCGACGCTCCGACCCACAGAGCGCCATCCAAGACAATGGAAACAATTATTTGTCTTTTCCTGATTGTATAATTCCTGAGGTACACCGACCCGTCGCCCCCCCAAAAACTGAGGACGTGTGAAAGAATGTAACATTTTGTATATACAATAGAGGACAGTGAGCCAGTCACACCAATCTCTGTACCAGAAGAGCTTACACTCTAATGCCCCCTCCCCCGCAGTCACACCAATCTCTGTACCAGAAGAGCTTACACTCTAATGCCCCCTCCACCACAGTCACACCAATCTCTGTACCAGAAGAGCTTACACTCTAATGCCCCCTCCCCCGCAGTCACACCAACCTCTGTACCAGAAGAGCTTACACTCTAATGTCCCCTCCCCCGCAGTCACACCAGTCTCTGTACCAGAAGAGCTTACACTCTAATGTCCCCTCCCCCACAGTCACACCAATCTCTGTACCAGAAGAGCTTACACTCTAATGTCCCCTCCCCCACAGTCACACCAATCTTTGTACCAGAAGAGCTTACACTCTAATGTCCCCTCCCCCACAGTCACATCAATCTTTGTACCAGAAGAGCTTACATTCTAATGTCCCCTCCCCCACAGTCACATCAGTCTCTGTACCAGAGGAGCTTACACTCTAATGTCCCCTCCCCCACAGTCACATCAATCTTTGTACCAGAAGAGCTTACACTCTAATGTCCCCTCCCCCACAGTCACACCAATCTCTGTACCAGAAGAGCTTACACTCTAATGTCCCCTCCCCCACAGTCACACCAATCTCTGTACCAGAAGAGCTTACACTCTAATGTCCCCTCCCCCACAGTCACACCAATCTCTGTACCAGAAGAGTTTACACTCTAATGTCCCCTCCCCCACAGTCACACCAATCTCTGTACCAGAAGAGCTTACACTCTAATGTCCCCTCCCCTGGGAAGAACACACAACACTATGTGTGGAGAAAAAAAGGCACAGCACACCAACATCAAAACCTCATCCCCACTGTGAAACATGGCGGAGGGAGCATCATGGTTTGGGGCTGCTTTGCTGCCTCAGGGCCTGGACGGATTGTTGTCATTGATGGGAAAATGAATTCCAGAGTTTATCAAGACATTTTGCAGGAAAACGTACGACCATCTGTCCGCCAACTGAAGCTCCGCAGAGGATGGGTGATGCAACAGGACAATGACCCAAAGCATACAAGTCATTCAACAAAACAATGGCTGCAACAGCACAGAATACGCCTTCTGGAGTGGCCCAGTCAGAGTCCTGACCTCAACCCCATTGAAATGCTGTGGCATGACCTTAAGAGAGCGATTCACACCAGACATCCCAAGAATATTGCTACACTGAAACAGTTTTGTGAAGAGGAGTGGTCCAAAATGACTCCAGATCGTTGTGCAGGTCTGATCTGCAACTACAGGAAACGTTTGGTTGAGGTTATTGCTGCCAAAGGAGGGTCAACCAGTTATTAAGTCCAAAAGTTCACATACTTTTTCCTCCCTGCGCTGTGAATGTTTACATGTTATGTGCAATTAAACCATGGCAACATCTAATGTTTGTGTAGTATTATGTTCAGCAGACTGTGTTCTTCTATTGTTGTGACTTAGATGACGTTCAGAGCACATTTTATGCCCAATTCATGCAAAACTCCATGTAATCCCAAGGGGTTCACATACTTTTTCTTGCAACTGTACACACATTTGTAACGTTCTAATTTAAAAAGTGATAGAGTGATAAATATTTCTACGTGGGATGTATCATATAGATGAATGTGTAAACAGCTCAATGGAAATGATCCAATCAACACGTTCTAATGTTCTCGTGTTTTATAAACATTGCTTCCGCGAAGAAATTTAATTGTAGAGATACGGGGAGCCGCCATATTGTGCGCCCGTGTGTCCGTCTCTCTGTCTACAGGCACAGCGGAGTCTGTTCAAACGAAATGCCACTGCTGCATTGGCAGCTTCAATCCATCGTTCCTGCAACAATTCTGAACAATTGTGTGTCAGGGCAGCACAGCGGCTAAATGGTCAGCACTTCCGCCTGGCAGTACTCGGGTCGCTGGTTCAAATCCCAACCATGGCATCACCTGCCTGGAGTTTGCATGTTCTCCCTGTGCCTGCGTGGGTTTCCTCCAGGTATTCCGGTTTCCTCCCACACTCCAAAGACATGCTGGTAGGTGAATTGGCTCCTGTCTAAATTGTCCCTAGTGTGTATGTATGAATGTAAGTTAGGGACCTTAGATTGTACGCCCCTTGAGGGTTAGGGACCTTAGATTGTGTGCCCCCAGGGGCGGACTGACAACTCATGGGGCCCCCAGGCAATAGGTTATCATTGGGCCCCTGTGTCCTTGCCCAAACTCAAAACAGCCTAAGAAAAAGGTACCAGGGGCATCTCATGGGGCCCCCTAATGACCCCGAGTCCTCGGGCAGTGCCGAGTTTCCAAATGGTCAGTCCACCCCTGTACGCCCCTTGAGGGTTAGGAACCTTAGATTGTACTCCCCTTGAGGGTTAGGGACCTTAGATTGTGCGCCCCTTGAGGGTTAGGAACCTTAGATTGTACTCCCCTTGAGGGTTAGGGACCTTAGATTGTGCGCCCCTTGATGGTTAGGGACCTTAGATTGTACTATTGTGTGTCTTGCTTGGGAGCAAACCAGGGGCAGACTGACTCATGGGGCCCCTGTGTCCTCACCCCAAACTCAAAAAAGCCTATGAAAAAGGTACCAAGGGCATCTCATGGGGCCCCCTACTGACCCCGGGCAGTGCCCGAGTTTCCAAATGGTCAGTCCACCCCTGGAGCAAACTATTATAGGATGTATGTTTTTGTGTGTATTGGCTTGGTGGGGGGTGTTTCCGGCAGCCCTTCCCCCTGATGGGACTGTCTGCTGATGTGTCTCTTGTTACTGGGTGTGTAATGCCCCACCCTGTGTATATATCTTGTATCTGTGTTAATATAAAGTAGTCTATTTCCTGATTTATTTCAAGACTGGTCTCATCTAGTCTTGTGTGGTCAGCGGTGGTGTCCGTGGACGGTGTTCAGACGGGGAAGCGGTAGTCTAACAGACGTACCTAAGTGCAGACTGGGTCCGGTTCAGTTACAACACATTTGGGTTCTTTATGACCTCCAATTTATGTGTCGGATTGTCATGTTCCACCAATATGGTGTTTTTTTTAACTCAATAAAAGGCGGTAAATTATTTTCAGTTTTCGTTCCCCTTTTTTTATATAGTTATTGCTCTACGTGGTTTGGTAGCTCGTTAGCTTTTCCTTATCAGGGTTAGATTCACTGCAAAGTGTGGAAGTATTTTGGAATTGATTTTACAGCAAAATAAAATGTATTATTCTCTGAAATGAATCAGAAACGTCCTTTTTCGGAGGCGAAGGTCTTGTGCTGTAGAATACAATCATTCCCGCCATTCCAGCCGACAGGGATGTGACAGGCGGTGGTGGGAGTCGAGGTGGTGCGGCTCCTTGTGCAGCTAATTACATGGAAGTGTGCAGCCCCGGCACTTGTGACAAGCTCGGCTCCCGGACCTGGATTTTCACACCATGCCATTAATACATTAGTTAATTAAATAGATGTGAAATACGTTCCCGCTGTCGCTCGTTACGGTGCGCGGTTGCGCGTTCAGTAGCCAGCGGGGCTTGCGGAGGTGCGATTCCCACTTAGTAAGAGTAATGTTGCAGCTAATGAAGATCTCTGTTTACTGTCGGAGGCGGGAGGATTGGGCCAACAAGGAGCCTTTAAGATGGCAAAATGACAATTTATAAAAAAATAATCCAGTGACAAGAGTACGGAGGGTAGCGGGACTGTAGATATCCTATCTATAGGGGGATGGGGGGGGGGTGCCTTGGGCACCTAGAGGTAAATTGTGGGAGGGGCTTATAAATCTACCCCACTCACCGTGTACACATATGGCACAGTACTTGTATTGAAAAAGTACTGTTTTAATTACCGTGCCACAGGAAGGGTCCAACAGGGGTCAGGAGCACATAACACAATAAGTGCAGGGGGCAGGAATATGTAACACGCAGAGCACAGGAGTGTGTACCACAGGAGTAAGGAGTGTGTACCAAAGAGTGCAGGGGTCAGAAGTGGGTAACACACAGAACGCAGGGGCCAGGAGTGTGTACTATAGAGTGCAGGGGGCAGGAGTATGTAGCACATAGAGCACAGGTGTCAGGAGTGTGTAACACAGAACACAGGGGCCAGGAGTGTGTAACACAGAACACAGGGGCCAGGAGTGTGTACTATAGAGTGCAGGGGGCAGGAGTGTGTAGCACACAGAGCACAGGTGTCAGGAGTGTGTAACACAGAACACAGGGGCCAGGAGTGTGTACCAAAAAGTGCAGGGGGCAGGAGTGTGTAACACACAAAGCACAGGAGTGCGTACCAAAGAGTGCAGGGGTCAGAAGTGGGCAACACACAGAACGTAGGGGCCAGGAGTGCGTACTATAGAGTGCAGGGGGCAGGAGTATGTAACACACAGAACACAGGGGCCAGGAGTGTGTAACACAGAACACAGGGGCCAGGAGTGTGTAACACAGAACACAGGGGCCAGGAGTGTGTAACACAGAACACAGGGGCCAGGAGTGTGTAACACAGAACACAGGGGCCAGGAGTGTGTACCAAAGAGTGCAGGGGGCAGGAGTGTGTAATGCAAAGAGTGCAGTGGTCAGAAATGGGTAACACACAGAGTGCAGGGGTCAGGACTGTTCAATGCAAAGAGTGCAGGAGTCAGGAGTGTGTAACGCAGAGTGCAGGAGTCAGGAGTGTGTAACGCAGAGTGCAGGAGTCAGGAGTGTGTAACGCAGAGTGCAGGAGTCAGGAGTGTGTAACGCAGAGTGCAGGAGTCAGGAGTGTGTAACGCAAAGAGTGCAGGAGTCAGGAGTGTGTAACGCAAAGAGTGCAGGAGTCAGGAGTGTGTAACGCAAAGAGTGCAGGAGTCAGGAGTGTGTAACGCACAGGTTAGGATATAGAGTACAACAAAAAAATGACTTCCCTTCTCAAGTAGAGAGCTCCCCCCTCCATGAAACTCACTCACCAGACCAGACAGTTCTGAGCGCGCTCAGTGATGGGCAGTCATCCTTTGTGTGACAAGAGCCGAGGAGGAGACAAAGATTCCCTACCTCTCTGAACTGCCCCTGCCTGTTCCTGAGTTCGGCAGCACTTCAGATGCACCTCATTCCAGTACTAGCTGCAGTGTTGAGAATGCCCTTGGTGTTGGGATGGGGGGGGGGGGGCGAAGGTTTGGGCCCCCATCTATCATTGTTTGGACAGCTCTGGTGGTCTGCACCCTAGACAATATCTGCAATATAGAAGCACAACTGTGTATTCTGAGGGATGCAGCAGATCCTGCGGATTATGAGGTCAAGCTTTATACTGCAGATAATTGAAGAATGACACTTCATGGATAGTCCCAGTTCATGTCTATCAGGATTGCACATCTGGAATGTCATGTCCAGCATCTGGGATTCATATCCAGGTTTGTGATGGGGCCACGATGATGGGGCCACGATGATGGGGCCACGATGATGGGGTCAGGATGAGGACCGCGCCATGCGACCTTCTTCAGCACAAAGAGTGGATTTGATTTATGGACTCTCTCAGTATAACGAGATCTCATGTTTATAGTGCGGTAGACCCCATTGTATGCATCCCGTGTGGAATCCAACGTCGGGAAGGAGAACAATGGAATGGATTTCGTTTTATATATTGCTATCTGTGGTGTCAAGCACATCGCTGGGCCCCCGAGTATTGCGCCCCCCCGCCCCCCCCCGGGGTCTTTTAATTGTATGTCTTTGTGCTCTTGTCCATTTTGAACATTTGTTATTAAAAGCCACATTTCACAATATTTATGACCCGGTTCCCAGATCTCAGGTTTATAGTGACCCAGAAGTAAATGATTTAGAGGGGACGTGGTCGTGAATTATTTGGACAGATGGCGTTCAAACTGAATTTCTCAATACGGCAAATGCTAAAGCATAGACATAAACTGTAGACACCCTGTGCTGCGTTCCCCGGTCTGTACACCCGCGGTGCCCATTATGAGGGCTTCCCACCATCCCTGTGCTGCGTTCCTGGGTCTGTACACCCGCTGTGCCCATTATGAGGGCTTCCCACCATCCCTGTGCTGCGTTCCCGGGTCTGTACACCCGCTCTGCCCATTATGAGGGGTTCCCACCATCCCTGTGCTGAGTTCCCGGGTCTGTACACCCGCTCTGCCCATTATGAGGGGTTCCCACCATCCCTGTGCTGAGTTCCCGGGTCTGTACACCTGCTGTGCCCATTACGAGGGGATCCACCATCCCTGTGCTGAGTTCCTGGGTCTGTACACCCGCTGTGCCCATTACGAGGGGTTCCCACCATCCCTGTGCTGAGTTCCCGGGTCTGTACACCTGCTGTGCCCATTATGAGGGGTTCCCCCCATCCCTGTGCCAAGTTCCCGGGTCTGTACACCTGCTGTGCCCATTATGAGGGGTTCCCCCCATCCCTGTGCCAAGTTCCCGGGTCTGTACACCCGCTGTGTCCATTATGAGGGATTCCCACCATCCCTGTGCCGAGTTCCCAGGTCTGTACACCCGATGTGCCCATTATGAGAGGTTCCCACCATCCCTGTGCCACGTTTCTGGGTCTGTACACCCGCTGTGCCCATTATGAGGGGTTCCCACCCTTCCTGTGCCGAGTTCCTGGGTCTGCACACCCCCTGTGCCCATTATGAGGGGTTCCCACCATCCCTGTGCTGAGTTCCCGGGTCTGTACACCCGCTGTGCCCATTATGAGGGGTTCCCACTATCTCTGTGCTGAGTTCCTGGATCTCTACACCCGCTGTGCCCATTATGAGGGGTTCCCACTATCTCTGTGCTGAGTTCCTGGGTCTGTACACCCGCTGTGCCTATTATGAGGGGTTCCCACCCTCCCTGTGCTGAGTTCCCGGGTCTGTACACCCGCTGTGCCCATTATGAGGGGTTCCCCTCATCCCTGTGCTGAGTTCCTGGGTCTGTACACCCGCTGTGCCCATTATGAGGGGTTCCCACCATCCCTGTGCTGAGTTCCTGGGTCTGTACACCCGCTGTGCCCATTATGAGGGGTTCCCACCATCCCTGTGCTGAGTTCCCGGGTCAGTACACCCGCTGTGCCCATTATGAGGGGTTCCCACCATCCCTGTGCTGAGTTCCTGGGTCTGTACACCTGCTGTGCCCATTATGAGGGGTTCCCACCCTCCCTGTGCTGAGTTCCCGGGTCTGTACACCCGCTGTGCCCATTATGAGGGGTTCACACTGTTGCAGCAACCAAGACATGTAAGCAGTCCTGGGTTGATTCAAACTCCACCTATAAATAAAATCTCCCTTTTGTCTGGACTGCCCATTAGTCTGTGATTTGCTGCACATCCCTGTCCTCTTGTTTTGGTGGTAAATCCCCTTCAGCTCCCTCCAGCGGCACATGAATCCTCCATACAGACTGCGCCGTGGTCCATTTACAAGTCTCTGCAGCACATCACAGCCGGAGAGTAACGTCCTGCGACACAAGAATACAATGTGATGTTGATGCGCTCCATGCAGAGGCAGCTAATGAGGGCAGGAGGCATCTGGAGCCTCGTGTCTCAGCACAGGAGGACGTGACCCCTGGACAGGTGCCCCAGACACCTCGCCGGCCACTTATCACCACCTGCCTGCTCATTAGTCCCATATGTGGAGCTATAAATACACAGATTCCTCGCTAATTCTTATTTACATGAGGAAAACATCTGATTAATAAGAGGCGGCGAGAGAAAAGGTCGCACAGCGGCGACCGGAGAAAAACAAACATGGAAATGAAGAGGACACAAAACAAACATTATGTAAAAGAGGAACAGAAGGGGGGAAGGTTGTTGGAGATATAGGCGGTATAGTGGGGGGCAGTGGGGGGGGGGGGGGGGGGTGATATTTCCCGGGAAACGGCTGACTCAGGACTGTCCTAATGCATGGGCACCCCTGGCCACTACCTAGGGGCCCCAGGTTCATAGGGGCCATATGATAATCTTGAATTACACCAAGCTTGCCAACTGTCCTGCATTTGCCGGGACAGTCACGCTTTTTACTAAGCTGTCCAGGGATGGCCCGGGAAGCATCCCAGGACCTGCATTGTGCCCTCCTGACTCCCCCCCTGTACTGTGCCCTCCTGACTCCCCCCCTGTACTGTGCCCTCCTGACTCCCCTGTACTGTGCCCTCCTGACTCCCCCCCTGTACTGTGCCCTCCTGACTCCCCTGTACTGTGCCCTCCTGACTCCCCCCCTGTACTGTGCCCTCCTGACTCCCCCCCTGTACTGTGCCCTCCTGACTCCCCCCCCTGTACTGTGCCCTCCTGATCCCCCAGTATTGTGCATTCCTGACTCCCTTGTACTCTGCCCTCCTGATCCCAGTATTGTGCCCTCCTGACTCCCCCCCCCCCCCCCCCCGTAGTGTTCCTTCCTGATCCCAGTATTGTGCCCTCCTGATCCCAGTACTGTGTCTTCCTGATCCCCTGTACTGTGCCTTCCTGATCCCAGTATTGTGTCCTCCTGATCCCCTGTACTGTGCCCTCCTGATCCCAGTATTGTGCCCTCCTGACTCCCCCTGTACTGTGCCCTCCTGTCTCCCCTGTACTCTGCCCTCCTGACTCCCCTGTACTGTGCCCTCCTGATCCCAGTATTGTGCCCTCCTGACTCCCCCCCTGTACTGTGCCCTCCTGACTCCCCCCCCTGTACTGTGCCCTCCTGACTCCCCCTGTACTGTGCCCTCCTGACTCCCCCTGTACTGTGCCCTCCTGATCCCAGTATTGTGCCCTCCTGACTCCCCCCCCTGTACTGTGCCCTCCTGACTCCCCCCCCCTGTACTGTGCCCTCCTGACTCCCCCTGTACTGTGCCCTCCTGATCCCAGTATTGTGCCCTCCTGATCCCAGTATTGTGCCCTCCTGACTCCCCCCCTGTACTGTGCCCTTCTGACTCCCCCCTGTACTGTGCCTTCCTGACTCCCCCCCTGTACTGTGCCCTCCTGACTCCCCCCGTACTGTGCCCTCCTGACTCCCCCCGTACTGTGCCCTCCTGGCCCTGTACTGTTCCCTCCTGACTCCCCCCGTACTGTGCACTCCTGACTCCCCCCGTACTGTGCCCTCCTGACTCCCCCCGTACTGTGCCCTCCTGACTCCCCCTGTACTGTGCCCTCCTGACTCCCCCCCCCTGTACTGTGCCCTCCTGACTCCCCCCGTACGGTGCCCTCCTGACTCCCCCTGTACTGTGCCCTCCTGACTCCCCCCGTACTGTGCCCTCCTGACTCCCCCCGTACTGTCCCCTCCTGACTCCCCCCTGTACTGTGCCCTCCTGACTCCCCCCGTACTGTCCCCTCCTGACTCCCCCCGTACTGTGCCCTCCTGACTCCCCCTGTACTGTACCCCCCTGACTCCCCCTGTACTGTGCCCTCCTGACTCCCCCCCCCCCGTACTGTGCCCTCCTGACTCCCCCCCCCTGTACTGTGCCCCCCTGACTCCCCCTGTACTGTGCCCTTTGTGTTGATTAGTCTTCGATTTATGGCATGTTTTCCTCGTTTAAAATCAATTTTTTGAAAGTACTAATATATACATGTTTAATTCCATGAATTATTTATACTTTAAATCTCTAGGTGCGTAAATTGGGGCAGGCTGGTAGGGGCCCCAGTGCATTACTTTGCCCGGGGGCCCATGATGCTATTAGGATGGCCCCAGGCTGACTTCCTGTCCTGCCGTCCTATACAAGGAAAGGGACGACTTTCACTATGAAGCCTCCTTCAGTCTACAAATGGCAGCCATTTGGCATCAGCCATCAACAATTACAGGCACGGTCGCGTTTCGGTGCTGGTTTGTAAAAGCGTGCGATTCGCTCGCATTTACAACACGCAAAAGTGTGAACGTAGCCTTAGTATGTAATCATCTCGGATGTTGCAGCCCCAAAATAAAGAGGACCAATCGCCACACAGAGTCACCGTGTCAGTAAGCGGGACCTTGTATTGCACAGCGAGTGTTGGGAGTGCCGCACCCGGATGCATGCCGTGCAGGATCAGGGATGGCGAGCCGGCACATCAGCTGTTAAATCTTTATTGTGAGCTCGGGGATGCCGGTGAGACAGAGACGGGGGAACAGATGGAAGATGTACCCAGGGCATCAATTATTAAGTACAGGCAGAAGATGCAGCACAGCTCAGAGAGAGAAAGCAGATCCGCCTCTAATGGTCTGGATTTTATTACAGATCCCGATAAAAAAATTAGCAAAAGGAGAGGCCCCTCTGCCTGGGGGGGGGGGGGGGCCCGGGACCCCTGAGGGCCTGTGACAATCTGCTGCTACCATATATTCTTCATTTCAGTATCTTTATGAATAAACGGGATGAGATCACGGAAAACGATAAGAGCGCCATAAACAGCGCAACACTCCACCCAGAAGCGCCGGAATGCAATAATTTACGGGTCAAAAACGATTATTTGCGCAACATTAAAATAGAGCAGATTGCAAATCTTACACTAATGCAGGCCATAGACGGGTCAAAAATCGGCTGATTTTTTGGCCGAAAAAAAAAAAGTCGTTCGATTTTCGCACCGTTAGTGGGTTAATTGGTCATCTGTTTTTCGGGGTATTGGCACATTTTTTTTATCGGTAAAGTTGGAAGAAAAATCGGCTGATTTTCCCGGCAATGATGGGCAGATCGGCCGATCGTTTTACCGATAAAAAATTTGCGCATGAGCCGTGACCTGCAAGAAGAAGAGAAAGAAGAAAAAGAAGAAGAAAAAGAAGAGGAAGAAAAAGAAGAAGTAAAAGAAAAAGAAAAGGAAAAAGAAGAAAAAAGAAGAAAAAGAAGTAGAAGAAAAAAAGAAGTAGAAAAAGAAGAAGAAAAAGAAGAAATCCAGTCCGCTATTATATTTGAAAGTCTTGCGGTTGCAACAATGTATCCATTTGTATCCGAATAAAAACATCTGTATCTGAAATGGATACAAATGGTTACATTGTTGCAACCGCAAGACTTTTTCATGTCAAATATAATAGTGGAGCTCTCTGCAGGGACAGAAGTAATTAAATGCCGTCCGTAGACGGGACGAAAATCGGCCGATTCTGTTACCGTTGGTGGTAACGTCGGCCGAACGAACGACCGATTTTTCATTTTCTTTTATAAAAAAACAGCCGGTTTTTGACCCGTCTATGGCCTGCATAATGTGCCACTAAATGATTTCCAAAGCTCGCGCCTGTGGAAGGTGACATGCGTGTCCGAAATGAACCTTCTCTGATTGGATGAGGTGGAAATGTAAAGTGTGCCCTGAATAGTGCCTGAGCCCAGCGGGTGACCTCGTGTTCAGTAATGGCCCCCACACATGACCAGAAAATCGGGCAAAAATTTCCGTAATCGGCCGATTATGTGATCGTAAGTATAGTGCCTTCGACAGGATTCCGACTTTTCGGACAACAAAAACTGGGGGGTGCAAGCCAGAAAACATTTATGGTACATGAGCACCACGCCCATATTTTGTGTACAGTAATCGTACGGAAATAATTGAATAGGAAGAAATGCGCATGCGAAGAGCGACCCCACACTTCCTCTTCTACTATGCTAGTACTTACAGTTGTGTCCAAAATTATTCAACCCCCACTGAAATTGAGTGTTTTGGCCAGTTTGACATTGCTTTTGATCATTCAGTCATCTTGCTTACATTTACATTAAAGAGGCACTTGTAGGTCAGACAAATATAACATAACAGTTATAATGAAATAACCACAAATGTCTTTTCTGTGCTCACAGCATTATCAGTTTTATTCAACCCCCAAGTGACATTCAATCTTAGTACTTAGTACAGCATCCTTTTACAGTTATAACAGCTTTTAAACGTGAAGCATAGCTTGACACAAGTGTCTTGCAGCGATCTACGGGTATCTTCGCCCATTCTTCATGGGCAAAGGCCTCCAGTTCAGTCACATTCTTAGGCTTGCGCACTGCAACTGCTTTCTTTAAGTCCCACCAGAGGTTCTCAATCGGATTTAAGTCTGGTGACTGCGATGGCCACTCCAAAATGTTCCAGCCTTTCCTCTGCAACCATGCTCTAGTGGACTTGGAGGTATGCTTGGGATCATTGTCCTGTTGAAAGGTCCAACGTCTCCCAAGCCTCAGGTGTGTGACGGACTGCATCACGTTTCCATCCAATATCTCCTGGTACTGAAGAGAATTCATGGTACCTTGCACACGCTGAAGCTTCCCTGTACCTGCAGAAGCAAAACAGCCCCAAAGCATGATTGACCCTCCACCATGCTTCACAGTAGGCAAGGTGTTCTTTTCATCATAGGCCTTGTTCTTCCTCCTCCAAACATAGCGTTGATCCATGGGCCCAAACAGTTCTAATTTTGTTTCATCAGTCCACAGAACACTATCCCACAACTTTTGTGGTTTGTCCACATGGCTTTTGGCATACTGCAGTCGACTCTTCTTATTCTTTGGAGACAGCAAGGGGGTACGCCTGGGAGTTCTGGCACGGAGGCCTTCATTACGCAGTGTGCGTCTTATTGTCTGGGCTGAAACTTCTGTACCCACATCTGACAAATCTTTTCTCAGTTCCTCAGCAGTCACACGGGGACTTCTCTCCACTCTACGCTTCAGGTAGCGCACAGCAGTCGAAGTCAGCATCTTCTTTCTGCCACGACCAGGTAGCGTTTCAACAGTGCCCTTTGCCTTGAATTTGCGAATGATGCTTCCTAAGGTGTCTCTTGGTATGTTTAACATCTTTGCAATCTTCTTATAGCCATTGCCCTTCCTGTGAAGAGAAATCACCTCTTCTCTTGTCTTCCTGGACCATTCTCTTGCCTTCACCATGTTTGTAACCACACCAGTAAATGTCTAGAAGGAGCTGAGTATCACAGTCATTTTAAAGCTGCCTAATTGGTGCTTATTATGCTTGATTGCTGCTCGGTGACATCCACAGGTGTTTTCAATACCTGATGGAAAGCACCTGTATGAACCTCTGTTCTTCAGAGTGGTAGTCTTTAAGGGGTTGAATAATTGTGGCAATGAAGAAACCACATAAGAACCATTTACTACTGTATTACATAAACAATTGATGTCATTTTAGTTGCATTTGGGTAGTTACAACGTCCTTGTAGGATTTGATTCTGAATACAATTCCAAATGTACACTATAGTCCCTAAACCCCTTTACAGCATTGGGGGTTGAATAATTTTGGACACAACTGTAGCTACGTTTGCCTAGAAATTTCTGCCATTCTGACTGCATCCCCATACGCACAATCGCTGGTCCGATATTCTCATAGTGTGTGCTAGGCTTAAGGAGCAGGACAGCCGCTCGGCACAGGACCCGTGTAGCAGCGACGTCTATACAGTGATTTCCAGCTTCTAGAGGGATCCCCCAGGTATGGTATATACGAGGTGGTATCAAAAAGTATCAAGGTTGCACAGGGAGCACCGACCTTCATAAGTCAGTGTGCCACAATACATCATCCTGTGTACATCCGGAGCTGTGCAACTGGCGTGTTTCTGACCACGTGTGTTACCACGTCTGCTATTCCATCACGGACAGCAAGTTAGAACAAAGAGCGAACGTGAAATTCTGCGTGAAATGTTTATGTTTTACAGCCTCGACACATTTATTACCAGTTTTGATGGGTTTTTCTTTGCTACTTTGTTTATACTCCACTCATGCCAGGGTGCGAGGTGTCATCCTAGACTCCCATCTGTCCTTTCAGTCCCAAATCCAATCACTGTCGAAATCATGTAGACTTCACCTCCGCAACATCTCCAACCTCCACAACACCTCCAACCTCCGCAACATCTCCAACCTCCACAACACCTCCAACCTCCGCAACATCTCCAACCTCCACAACACCTCCAACCTCCGCAACATCTCCAACCTCCACAACACCTCCAACCTCCGCAACATCTCCAACCTCCACAACATCTCCAAGATACGGCCGTTCCTAACCTCGGAAACCACTAAGCAACTTATTCCCTCCCTGGTTATATCACGCCTTGACTATTGTAACTCCCTCCTCATTGGCCGACCTCATCGCAGGCTATCCCCTCTTCAGTCTATCATGAATGCTGCTGCCAGACTCATCCACCTTACTAACTGTTCTGTATCTGCCACCCCTCTCTGCCAATCCCTCCACTGACCTCCACTCAGTGTCCTCCACCTCTCTCTGCCAATCCCTCCACTGACCTCCATTCAGTGTCCTCCACCCCTCTCTGCCAATCCCTCCACTGACCTCCACTCAGTGTCCTCCACCTCTCTCTGCCAATCCCTCCACTGGCCTCCACTCGGTGTCCTCCACCCCTCTCTGCCAATCCCTCCACTGGCCTCCATTCAGTGTCCTCCATCCCTCTCTGCCAATCCCTCCACTGACCTCCACTCAGTGTCCTCCACCCCTCTCTGCCAATCCCTCCACTGGCCTCCACTCGGTGGCCTCCACCCCTCTCTGTCAATCCCTCCACTGGCCTCCATTCAGTGTCTTCCACCCCTTTCTGCCAATCCCTCCACTGGCCTTCATTCAGTGTCCTCCACCCCTCTCTGCCAATCCCTCCACTGACCTCCACTCAGTGTCCTCCACCTCCCTCTGCCAATCCTTCCACTGGCTTCCACTCAGTGTCCTCCACCCCTCTCTGCCAATCCCTCCACTGGCCTCCATTCGGTGTCCTCCGCCCCTCTCTGCCAATCCCTCCACTGGCCTCCACTCGGTGTCCTCCGCCCCTCTCTGCCAATCCCTCCACTGGCCTCCACTCAGTGTCCTCCACCCCTCTCTGCCAATCCCTCCACTGACCTCCAGTCAGTGTCCTCCACCCCTCTCCGCCAATCCCTCCACTGACCTCTACTCAGTGTCCTCCACCCCTCTCTGCCAATCCCTCCACTGACCTCCACTCAGTGTCCTCCACCCCTCTCTGCCAATCCCTCCACTGACCTCCACTCAGTGTCCTCCACCCCTCTCTGCCAATCCCTCTACTGACCTCCACTCAGTGTCCTCCACCCCTCTCTGCCAATCCCTCCACTGACCTCTACTCAGTGTCCTCCACCCCTCTCTGCCAATCCCTCCACTGACCTCCACTCAGTGTCCTCCACCCCTCTCTGCCAATCCCTCCACTGACCTCCACTCAGTGTCCTCCACCCCTCTCTGCCAATCCCTCCACTGACCTCCACTCAGTGTCCTCCACCCCTCTCTGCCAATCCCTCCACTGGCTTCCCATTGCCCAATGGATAAAATGAAAAACATGAACAATAACATATAAAACCATTTATAACTCTGCCCCAAATTACATCACCGATCTTTTTCCAAATATCACCCAAACCGTCAACTCCACTCCTCCTATGACCTCCTACTCTCTAGCACCCTTGTCTCCTCCCATGCTCGTCTCCAGGACTTCTCCAGAGCCTCTTCCATCCTCTGGAACTCTCTACCTCAATCTATCAGATTATCACCTACTCTGCTCACTTTTAGGCGATCTCTGAAAACCGATCTCTTCAGTGAGCCTATCCTGCCCTCAGCTAATAATGGAATCTTCTATTCCTCCTACCAGTCCATCCCCCACAATTACTACCTTTTGTACCACCAGCCCCTCCCTCTTAGATTGTAAGCTCCCAGGATCAGGGCCCTCCTATCCCTCTTGTATTGAACTGTATTGCTGCTGTATTGTCTCCCGTTATATTGTAAATATCCGACTATCACCTACTCTGCCCTCTTTTAGGTGATCTCTGAAAAACCTATCTTTACAGGGAAGCCTATCCTGCCCTCAGCGAATAACCAAATCTTCTCCTCCTCCTACCAGTCCATCCCCCACAGTTATTGCCTTTTGTACCACCAGCCCCTCCCCCCTAGATTGTAAGCTCCCAGGATCAGGCCCTCCTAACCCTCTTGTATTGATCTGTATTGTTGCTGTATTGTCTCCCGTTATATTGTAAAGTGCTGAGCAAACTGTTGGCGCCATAAATCCTGTATTATAATAATAATAATATATAAATCCTGTATAATAATAATATAAATCCTGTATAATAATAATAATAATAATATAAATCCTGTATAATAATAATAATAATAATATAAATCCTGTATAACAATAATAATAATATATAAATCCTGTATAATAATAATATATAAATCCTGTATAATAATAATAATAATATAAATCCTGTATAATAATAATAATAATAATAATAATATAAATCCTGTATAATAATAATAATAATAATATAAATCCTGTATAATAATAATAATATATAAATCCTGTATAATAATAATAATAATAATAATATAAATCCTGTATAATAATAATATAAATCCTGTATAATAATAATAATAATAATAATATAAATCCTGTATAATAATAATAATATAAATCCTGTATAATAATAATAATATAAATCCTGTATAATAATAATAATATATAAATCCTGTAATATAATAATAATAATAATAATATAAATCCTGTATAATAATAATATAAATCCTGTATAATAATAATATAAATCCTGTATAATAATAATAATAATATAAATCCTGTATAATAATAATAATAATAATATAAATCCTGTATAATAATAATAATATAAATCCTGTATAATAATAATAATATATAAATCCTGTATAATAATAATAATAATATATAAATCCTGTATAATAATAATAATAATATAAATCCTGTATAATAATAATAATATAAATCCTGTATAATAATAATAATGACTCGCTCAGTAGATTCATTGTGACACACCGACTTTGTGGTCTTTCCTTTCAGTTTATTTTACTTTTAGGATTTGATGCCTGCTCAGGAGCGGACTGACAACTCATGGGGCCCCCAGGCAGTAGGGGATCATGGGGCCCGTGTGTCCTTGCCCAAACTCAAAAAAGCCTATGAAAAAGGTACCAGGGGCATCTCATGGGGCCCCCTACTGACCCCAGGCCCTCGGGCAGTGCCCGAGTTTCCAAATGGTCAGTCCGCCCCTGGGCCTGCTATGATGATTCGATGTAACATCCTAGTTCTGTTATCCTTTATTGATACTTTTCATTAGTTTTGGTCAGATTATAAACAGTTAATTGTTTCATTTATTGTTTTATAGTTTTATAGTTTCATTGATCAGATTATTACCTGTAACATAATAGTTTTCTTTTTTTTTACTTTTTTTTTTTTGATGTTGCTATTTGTTGCTGATTTTGCGCTCGTCCTCATTATCGCCTGTAACATACGACTTCTATTTCCCTTCTTTGTTGCTCTTCTGTTACTTTGTATTGACGATTTTTATGACTTATTTATAGCTGAAGAGATTCTCGGCGCTCTCAGAAAATAAAATCCCGAACTCTTAAGTGGATTTTTGAGAAAGGCGATCCTCCTTTTGCGGCTTGCGAGTTTGGCCGCGCAGGATCCATCGGCAGAACAGGCCGTCCCTGGCGCGAACGCTGGGGCCTTAATAGGCAGCGGTTTAGTCATCTGTGGCGAGCAGAATTGATATTTTACAATCTGCTTGCCGCCGCCGTCATGATACAAAAGTATCGATTTTACTCTCCGTGTGAAGTTGAGGATGCGCAGCGAATCGCCGCGAAGCGGGAGAAATGTATATCATCGCGCTCGGCTTTTCGGAAAGATAAGAAAATGGAGGTTACAGCAGAAACCGATAAAACGCTTTTGTAAAAAGGTTTCCAGAAATTGCAAAACGAGATTCCCATTTCTGAAGGCGGCGCCTCGCGTTTAATATCCTCGTCGCAGGTTATCACCTCCATCGCCAGGTTACGCAATTGCTAGAAGTGCCCGCGGCTCGAGGCTGAACCCATCTCGCCGTTTAAAGATCCGGGGAAGTGTCCGGGGCAAGCGAGTCCCATCTATCTACAGGGACGGCTGGCCAAGTCGTTCCGCGAAGAATTAAAAAGTAATAAGCCATTTCCCGGTCTGGTGGTGGAGCGCGCCCTCCTGAACTCGCCAGCTCTGCCCGGCTGTATTATGATCCCCCTCCAGGCAAACGTTTATCGCTTCTGCGTCACATTTCACCTTCAACCGAGGAAACGCTTCACAAACATTTAGCAGTCGTACGACGAGGTGCGGGATACGCTCACCGGGGGGGCGGGATACGCTCACCGGGGGGGGCGGGATACGCTCACAGGGGACATCACAATCAGCTTCATAAATCCTTCTACATGATTTCCGGATAAATACGGATTGTAATCAGCTTAATGCCATCCAGTCCGTCTCACAGTCATTCTATCGTCACTTCACAAGTCTTCATTATTATATCCCCGACGTGTCACAACAAACAGCGACTGCATCCGGAAAGATCCACGGTATCAATAAACCGCCCTCCTGGAGCTCCAGTCAGTGACTGTGCCTAGGCTGAGAGGATGTCATCAGTCTGCTGCAGGCAGAAGGAAGCATTTCCTCAGTCTCTCCTCCCCCGGGGATCAGACTGTACATTGTAACTTTGTAGGAGGAGGAGGACACATTTCCTCAGTTTCCCCTCCCCCAGTGATCAGACTGTACACTGTAACTTTGTAGGAGGAGGAGGATGCATTTTCTCAGTCTCCCCTCCCCCCATGATCAGACTGTACACTGTAACTTTGTAGAAGGAGGAGGCGTTTCCTCAGTCTCCCCTCCCCCAGTGATCAGACTGTACATTGTAACTTTGTAGAAGGAGGAGGCGTTTCCTCAGTCTCCCCTCCCCCAGTGATTAGACTGTACATTGTAACTTTGCAGAAGGAGGAGGAAGCATTTCCTCAGTCTCCTCCCCCAGTGATCAGACTGTACATTGTAACTTTGTAGAAGGAGGAGGCGTTTCCTCAGTCTCCCCTCCCCCAGTGATCAGACTGTGCATTGTAACTTTGTAGAAGGAGGAGGAGGCATTTCCTCAGTCTCCCTTCCCCCAGCGATCAGACTGTACATTGTAACTTTGTAGAAGGAGGAGGAGGCATTTCCTCAGTCTCTCCTCCCCCAGTGAAAAGACTGTACATTGTAACTTTGTAGAAGGGGGAGGAGGCATTTCCTCAGTCTCCCCTCCCCCAGTGATCAGACTGTACATTGTAACTTTGTAGGAGGAGTCATTTCCTCAGTCTCTCCTCCCCCAGTGAAAAGACTGTACATTGTAACTTTGTAGAAGGGGGAGGAGGCATTTCCTCAGTCTCCACTCCCCCAGTGATCAGACTGTACATTGTAACTTTGTAGGAGGAGTCATTTCCTCAGTCTCCCCTCCCCCAGTGATCAGACTGTACATTGTAACTTTGTAGGAGGAGTCATTTCCTCAGTCTCCCCTCCCCCAGTGATCAGACTGTACATTGTAACTTTGTAGGAGGAGTCATTTCCTCAGTCTCCCCTCCCCCAGTTTCTAGGCTGCCATATTACATTTTACAGAAAATTACAGGTTGAAAAGTAAGGGTAATCTTTGATAACATTCAGTTACAATGTGACTTGTGTGGTGATTGTATACATTGTTTTTTATTTATTTGCTATTTATTTTTCCCCTCGAGAGTGGAGTTACCCTTTAAAGCAGCTAGTATAAGAACATGAATCTATTTTGACGTCAGCTTCCTGTACTTTTCTGCTCATTAGGACTGAGAGAGGGAAAGGCAAGACTAGCAGCCAATCAGGGTCTGCTGAAAGCACAACAGAGTAAGCAGGGGGCGCCCTCACAGGCTGCAGGGGAGGTTATAACTCCGCCCCAAATTACATCACCAATCTTGTCTCTAAATATCACCCAAACTGTCCTCTCTGCTCCTCGCACGACCTCCTACTCTCTAGCTCCCTTGTCTCCTCCTCCCATGCTCATCTCCAGAACTTCTCCAGAGCTTCCCCCATCCTCTGGAACTCTCTACCCCAATCTATCAGACTATCGCCTACTCTGCTCACTTTTAGGCAATCTCTGAAGATTTTTCTCTTCAGGGAAGCCTATCTTGCCCTCAGCTAATAATGGAATCTTCTCTTCCTCCTACCAGTCCATCCCCCACAGTTACTACCATTTGTACCACTAGCCCCTCCCCTTTAGATTGTAAGCTCTCAGGATCAGGGCCCTCCTATCCCTCTTGTATTGAACTGTATTGTATTGGTGGATAGCTTTTCAAAGGCGGTTTGGAGGCGATATGTTACCACCCTGGAAATGCCAACCCATTGCGTTGCAGCTGCATGCATTGCATGGCTCCATTCACTTTGATGATTTTGCATCAGTTGTGTTCTGATTGGCCCTCCTATCCCTCTTGTATTGAACTGTATTGTTGCTGTATTGTCTCCCGTTATATTGTAAAGCGCTGAGCACACTGTTGGCGCCATAAATCCTGTATAATAATAATAATAATACATAAATCCTGTATAATAATAATAATAATAATATAAATCCTGTATTATAATAATAATATAAATCCTGTATAATAATAATAATAATATAAATCCTGTATAATAATAATAATAATAATATAAATCCTGTATTATAATAATAATAATAAATCCTGTATAATAATAATAATAATATAAATCCTGTATTATAATAATAATATATAAATCCAGTATAATAATAATAATAATATAAATCCTGTATTATAATAATAATATAAATCCTGTATAATAATAATAATAATAATAATATAAATCCTGTATAATAATAATAATATATAAATCCTGTATAATAATAATATAAATCCTGTATTATAATAATAATAATAATATATAAATCCTGTATAATAATAATATAAATCCTGTATAATAATAATAATAATATAAATCCTGTATTATAATAATAATAATAATATATAAATCCTGTATTATAATAATATAAATCCTGTATAATAATAATAATATATAAATCCTGTATAATAATAATAATAATAATATATAAATCCTGTATTATAATAATATAAATCCTGTATAATAATAATAATATATAAATCCTGTATAATAATAATAATAATAGAAGATTTTCCTCAATCACAAGACTGGCTGAACAGAATCGCAAATCTCTGGGCAGTTCCCATCACCGTATTTCAGCTGCATATTTCTCTGCTCACCCCGGAGTTCATCTTTCAGCCCCAATATTGTCAGTAACGAATTCTCGCAGGTTGCCTCTGTTGGGATTTGGGAGGAGCGCGGCGCAGTCACTGACGCCCGCCATGTATATATCACGTTCACCTCTCTAATTGGAGTCTGGCGGTTTCAGGAAACCAACAATAAATGTGAAGGTGAACTGACAATCTCCATCCAGACTCCCATTTCAGGCTGTCGGCGTCGCGCCGTGTATTAATCAGCGTTAATGTCCACAAAACAATGGCGCTCTTATTCCGCAAACAAAGAACAAAATGATTATTGATTAATCAGCGCTATAAATAACATGTCCAGATAAAACTGGAAATTAAGCAAATAATGATTTCTTCCTCGTTTCCAATTTTTTTGAAGGCCACACAGGAAATTAAATCCGCGATCGCTTTGCTTTTATTCTCGGCGGCTTTTGTCTGACGTGCGAGCAATCAGGAATTACCAGTAACTCATTTTTTAACTGGGAATAATAATACCCGTTGTGAGGCCTCGGAGGAAATTACATCGGCTACGTTGTCGGCTTAAACCGGCCAAGAATTCTCTTCTACTAGCCTTCAGCTGAGCGGAGAAAGACGCTTCTTAGGACACGTCTGATTGGACGCAGACGGATGTTGGAGAATTTTAAGCACGAGAAGCATGAGCTTCATTAGAAACTGAATTAAGGATCCAAACTGACTACACCGGCATCTCTAAGTGGGAGGAAGAAGGGAATTATGGAACTAAACTGACTACATCGGCATCTCCAAGTGGGAGGAAGAAGGGAATTATGGGACCAACCTGACTACGCCGGCATCTCTAAGTGGGAGGAAGAAGGGAATTATGGAACCAAACTGACTACACCGGCATCTCTAAGTGGGAGGAAGAAGGGAATTATGGGACCAACCTGACTACACCGGCATCTCTAAGTGGGGGGAAAAAGGGAATTATGGGACCAAACTGACTACACCAGCATCTCTAAGTGGGGGGAAAAAGGGAATTATGGGACCAAGCTGACTACACCGGCATCTCTAAGTGGGAGGAAGAAGGGAATTATGGGACCAAACTGACTACACCGGCATCTCTAAGTGGGAGACAGAAGGGAATTATGGGACAAAACTGACTACACCAGCATCTCCAAGTGGGAGGAAGAAGGAATTATGGGACCAAACTGACTACGCCAGCATCTCTAAGTGGGGAGAAGAAGGGAATTATGGGACCAAACTGACTACACCAGCATCTCCAAGTGGGGGAAGAAGGGAATTATGGGACCAACCTGACTACACCAGCATTTCCAAGTGGGGAAGAAGGGAATTATGGGACCAACCTGACTACCCCAGCATCTCCAAGTGTAAGTAAGAAGGGAATCAGGGGACCAATCTGACAATACCGGCATCTCCATGTGGAGGGAAGAAGGGAATCATGGGACCAACCTGACTACACCGGCATCTCCAAGTGGAAGGAAGAAGGGAATCATGGGACCAACCTGACTACACCAGCAACTCCATGTGGAGGGAAGAAGGAATCATGGAACCTACCTGACTACACCAGCATCTCCAAGTGGAGGGAAGAAGGGAATCATGGGACCAACCTGACTACACCGGCATCTCCAAGTGGGAGGAAGAAGGGAATTATGGGTCCAACCTGACTACACCAGCATCTCCAAGTGGAGGGAAGAAGGGAATCATGGGACTAACCTGACTACACCAGCATCTCCAAGTGGAGGGAAGAAGGGAATCATGGAACCTACCTGACTACCCCAGCATCTCCAAGTGGGGAAGAAGGGAATTATGGGATTAACCTGGCTACACCGGCATCTCCAAGTGGGAGGAAAAAGGGAATTATGGGATCAAACTGACTACACCGCCATCTCTAAGTGGGAGGAAGAAGGGAATTATGGGACCAACCTGACTACGCCGGCATCTCTAAGTGGGAGGAAGAAGGGAATTATGGAACCAAACTGACTACACCGGCATCTCTAAGTGGGAGGAAGAAGGGAAATTATGGGGACCAACCTGACTACACCGGCATCTCTAAGTGGGGGGAAAAAGGGAATTATGGGACCAAACTGACTACGCCAGCATCTCTAAGTGGGGAGAAGAAGGGAATTATGGGGCCAAACTGACTACACCAGCATCTCTAAGTGGGGGAAAAAGGGAATTATGGGACCAAGCTGACTACACCGGCATCTCTAAGTGGGAGGAAGAAGGGAATTATGGGACCAAACTGACTACACCGGCATCTCTAAGTGGGAGACAGAAGGGAATTATGGGACAAAACTGACTACACCAGCATCTCCAAGTGGGAGGAAGAAGGAATTATGGGACCAAACTGACTACGCCAGCATCTCTAAGTGGGGAGAAGAAGGGAATTATGGGATCAAACTGACTACACCAGCATCTCCAAGTGGGGGAAGAAGGGAATTATGGGACCAACCTGACTACACCAGCATTCCCAAGTGGGGGAAGAAGGGAATTATGGGACCAACCTGACTACCCCAGCATCTCCAAGTGTAAGTAAGAAGGGAATCAGGGGACCAATCTGACAATACCGGCATCTCCATGTGGAGGGAAGAAGGGAATCATGGGACCAACCTGACTACACCGGCATCTCCAAGTGGAAGGAAGAAGGGAATCATGGGACCAACCTGACTACACCAGCAACTCCATGTGGAGGGAAGAAGGGAATCATGGAACCTACCTGACTACACCAGCATCTCCAAGTGGAGGGAAGAAGGGAATCATGGGACCAACCTGACTACACCGGCATCTCCAAGTGGGAGGAAGAAGGGAATTATGGGTCCAACCTGACTACACCAGCATCTCCAAGTGGAGGGAAGAAGGGAATCATGGGACTAACCTGACTACACCAGCATCTCCAAGTGGAGGGAAGAAGGGAATCATGGAACCTACCTGACTACCCCAGCATCTCCAAGTGGGGGAAGAAGGGAATTATGGGATTAACCTGGCTACACCGGCATCTCCAAGTGGGAGGAAAAAGGGAATTATGGGATCAAACTGACTACACCGCCATCTCTAAGTGGGGGGGGGGAGGGAATTATCGGTAAAACACAGATGGGGGGGGGGGGTGATTTTTGTGTTGCCTAGGGCAGCACGAAACCTAAATGCACCACTGGAGCACGTACTACTTTTTTGGGTTTCTGTGCATTTGGCGGCCCATGAAATGAATGGGCTGTCAAGAACACACCATGCGGGAACATGCAACAACGCACGCATCCTGGTGTGAATCGGTCCCTTACAAATATATACTGTTTATGTTTTCCAAAGATACAAAACCAACAGACATCCCCTTTAAATAACCTGCTCCGGCACCCCTTTTTGAACCCGCGTTTAGCAACATTCTGTCCTATTCTACTATATTATTGGCTTTTTCACCTCGTCTTGTGGATTTAAAACAGGACAGGAAAACAAACAAACAAACAAAACACTTTTAGTGGGTGACAAAAGAGACGCGTGGAGAAAGATGGGCGACTCCGGTCGCCGCTATCCCTCGCCGTACACTGGAAGATGATAAGTCGGTGGTGACATTTTCAGGTAATTGATTCTTTCACATTTCTAATGGCGCAAATGTCTGATGTGGCCACTTCTGCCAGACACAGCGCGGTGACCGGGTCAGCGGCTGTCTGGGTGATCAGACGCCATCCGCCATCTTTGCTGGTGACAGGAGGGAAACATTTACCTCTGCTGGGATCGGGAATAAAATCTCAGCTCTGTGCAAACTGTATTTAAATGAGCCGAGCGGGAGAACAGGAATACAGTTCTAGGAAAATGACGGAAAGGTGACAACAAAGAAGTGACCCCATCCCTCTCGCAGTAATCTGCACATTTGTCAGGGTAGGTCTCCTGATGGTGGCCACAGTGATTGATGCCTGCATAATGGGTGTTGGCACCTGTAGTCTCTTTCTGAAGCCCCTGTTACAGGGTGACAACGCAGAACAATAATTGGGAGACAGGGACAGAGCGTTGTCACCTTATAATAGGAAATGCACAGACAAGGACCTTCATGGCAGGATCACCAGGAGGTGTCATTTTATGGAAAGCTGCTGATTTAAGGATGCTGGGAGGACACAGCGCCAAACCCGCCGCATCACATGGTTGACCGTTTTGTTAGAACTTTATTGAAACGTGATACGTATTTCATTAGGTTCTGTTCACCACAATGGTGTTGGAACGCACAGAATCGCATCGCATCCGGCCGCGCTGTAAAAAGTACTTCATTCCAGGCCCATTCACACCAGTGGCTGCGTTCTACCGTTCTGTAGGATGACATGGGTGTCCATGTGCCAATCATGGCGCATCACACTGTTTACTTTTCTTTTTTTTTTTTTAATGGACTTTATTGAAATGTCAAAGAGTGACATTTCATTAAGTTCTATTGGCTTCAGCATGGTGCAAGGAGGTGGACTGTGTCGCACTGCGCTGAGAAAACCCCCCCCCCCTGCATGTCGTACTCCTTCAGTGTACACCTCCGCATTTCAGATTCATTTGTTAAGTTTCTTGGCGCCGGCCGCACATTTGTGTGCAATTAAGAAAAACATGTTTGCTGACAGCACTCGCCCTGTGCGCTCCCAGGCCAAGCACACATGTCCGGCACTCACAGAAAGGTCCCGATCTCCTCTTGCGATTGGGACCTTTCCCAATCATGTGACCGCCGTGACAGCGAATCACGGTGGTCACATGACCCTAAAACTCCGCCCCGTCTCCCAGCGTCACTTCCTGTCCCATAGCCACAAGTGAGGAAGTGAGAGGAAATCTCTCCAAAGCGATGGAAATCCTGGTTGTCACCAGAACTATTGTCCCCAATGGAAGATTCCCCTTCTATTCCTGTTCTGGTGACAACCAAAAATTTGGGATTTTCTTTGAGTTGTCAGTCCGCCCCATGAGCCCCATGAGTTGTCAGTCCGCCCCTGGAATGGACACATAAGATTTCAGTGATCTGGGTCCTCCTTTAGTAATGGTGTGGATTCCTCTGTAAGCCATGAACCCGAGAAGCCTGCAGGATCCAGTAGCAGCTCAGGATGAGATGAGGGGCCCCGGAATGAGGACCTGTGGCTCTGGCTGCACCTCTGACAGGTCTGCGGTGGTAGGAAAGGCGAGATAGATGGGAAATGAGCTCTGTAATGGGCCCATTCCGCAGTCTAATCTGACATCATTTTCTATTTCCCAGACTCCTCTTTCCTAATAATGGCGGGGGGGGGGGGGGCGGCAGATGGAAGGAACTCTGTGTCACTGAAGATTTGGTGTGATTGTCTTGCTGGAGACAATGGATGCCGCCCGCCCCGCCGCCTCGCATGCGCCGTTTATCATGGAAACGGCAATAAGACGGCGGATATTGAGCGATATTACATTGCTGCCTCTTCCAGTGTGAACCATCGTCACATAATACCGCAGGGGGGCGACTTCTCCGGATTCCTCACACATCCTCCTCTTCCTAATTCAGGATGGCGAGACCAAAAAGGACGACTGAAATTTTACTAACAACGGCGGCAGCCTGGAGCGCACGCCGCGGTTCACTGACTATCAAGGCCGAGGTCCTGGATTCATCTCCCCTCTGTTGAGCGACTTTCCTCCAGCAGCCCAAAAACTAAAATTTACTAAAACAGGAGAGTGCAAAATCTGGGGCGGCTGTGCATGAGAGCCAATCAGATTCTAACTTCAGCTTGTTCAGTTAAGCTCTGAGAATAAAACCCGGAAGCTGATTGGTTTCTATGCAGAGCTGCACCAGATTTTGAACCCCTCCAATCATCCCATATATGAGCAGAGAGGAGGACAGGCCTTGATGCCCACATGCCACAGATGTGAGATGTACTGAAGTGTCTGTGCCGGGCATGCGCTCCCAGCACAGTGACTGAGCTATCATTGTCAGCTCCTTCTCTCTAGGGAGGGATAGGCCCCTGATCCTGTGATCGCAGTGGTCACATGATATGGAAGTCCATCCTGCCCCCACCCACCTTAAGAGACATTTAAAGGAAAAAAAAAAAATCGCTGATCGGGGTACAGGAGGTAAAAGGTGACAGAAGATGAAGAAGCGTGTCTGTTTCATGTTATACAAAATGCCTTGATGGGTAGTCGCTGTTCTGGAGGAGTGGGTGTTCCTATGCAGGCTGTATTCCTACACGGACCACCCTACGCCCACATGTGATGCTGACCCTCCACGACTGAAAGAAACAAAACCAATGAATGAAAGGGGCGGGCCAGGGACAGTCTGGTTGGGGAGGAAATGGTTAAATGAAGTCCTCCAGCTGGGCTCTGATTTGCTGCAGCTTCTAGAGCTCATTGTGAGAGGAGCCGGAACACCTGTGCAAGACTGAAGGGGAGGAGCCAGATCATCTGTGAAGGTCTGAAGGGGAGGAGCCAGATCACCTGTGCAAGACTGAAGGGGAGGAGCTGGAACACCTGTGTAAGACTGAAGGGGAGGAGCCGGATCATCTGCGCAAGACTGAAGGGGAGGAGCCGGATCACCTGTGCAAGACTGAAGGGGAGGAGCCGGAACACCTGTGCAAGACTGAAGGGGAGGAGCCAGATCATCTGTGCAAGACTGAAGGGGAGGAGCCGGATCACCTGTGCAAGACTGAAGGGGAGGAGCTGAAACACCTGTGCAAGACTGAAGGGGAGGAGCTGGAACACCTGCGCAAGACTGAAGGGGAGGAGCTGGAACACCTGTGCAAGACTGAAGGGGAGGAGTCAGTACACCTGTGCAAGACTGAAGGGGAGGAGCCAGTACACCTGTGCAAGACTGAAGGGCAGGAGCCAGTACACCTATGCAAGACAGAAGGGGAGGAGCCGGTACAACTGTGCAAGACTGAAGGGGAGGAGCAGTTACACCTGTACAAGACTGAAGGGGAGGAGCCGATACACCTGTGCAAGACTGAAGGGGAGGAGCCGGTACACCTGTGCCAGACTGAAGGGGAGGAGCCGGTACACCTGTGCAAGACTGGAAGGGATGCAGCCGCTACACCTGTGCATGACTGAAGGGGAGGAGCCGGTACACCTGTGCAAGACTGAAATGGAGGATCCTGCACATCTGTGCAACACTGAAGGGGAGGAGCCAGAACAACTGTGCAAGACTGAAGGGGAGGAGCCGGTACACCTGTGCAAGACTGAAGGGGAGGAGCCAGAACAACTGTGCAAGACTGAAGGGGAGGAGCCGGTACACCTGTGCAAGACTGAAGGGGAGGAGCCGGTACACCTGTGCAAGACTGAAGGGGAGGAGCCGGTACACCTGTGCAAGACTGAAGGGGAGGAGCCGGTACACCTGTGCCAAACTGAAGGGGAGGAGCCGGTACTCCTGTGCAAGACTGAAGGGGAGGAGCCGGTACACCTGTGCAAGACTGAGGGGGAGGAGCTGGTACACCTGTGCAAGACTGAAGGGGAGGAGCCAGTACACCTGTGCAAGACAGAAGGGGAGGAGCCAGTACACCTGTGCAAGACTGAGGGGGAGGAGCTGATACACCTGTTCAAGACTGAAGGGGAGGTCGGGGGTTGGATTAAATGATAGGCCCACTTTAACCACTTGCCAAATGATGGCTACAGTGCAGGCATCACGTCCTAGGAGGGCGTCTATTGACGTCCTCACCGAACAGTGTCCCCTGTGGCACGCATCCAGCGCTCTCTGTGATCCCTGTGTCATTCAGAAAAGGGCCAATCACAGCTGATCATGATGTAAACACACTTGCTGGTTAAAAGCAGTACATTCCTCACACTGTCATAGCGAGAGGAAAGTACTGCTGATAACCAGCAAATGTGAAAGGAGGCATCTACATTGATAATCAGTGCCCATCAGTGCTGCCAGTCAGTGCCCATCAGTTCTAACAATCAGTCCCGCCTATCAGTGCCCTTCAGTGCAGTCAGTCAGCGCCCATCAGTGCTGCCAATCAGTCCCGCCTATCAGTGCCCTTCAGTGCCGCCCGCCAGTGCCACAATCAGTGCAGCCTCATCAGTGCCCATAAATGCAGCCTATCAGTGCAGCTTCATCAGCGCACATCAGTGACGGAGAAAAATTACATGTTTGCAAAATGTTATAATAGAAAATAGAAACTTTTTTTTTTTAATTTTTGGTATTTGTAGTTTGTTTAGCAAAAAATAAAACCGCCAGTGGTGATTAAATACTAACAAAAGAAAGCTCTATTTGTGTGAAAAAAAAATATAAAAATGTCATATTGGTACAGTGTTGCATGACCGCGCAATTGTCATTCAAATTGCGACAGCGCTGAAAGCAGAAAATCGGCCTGGGCAGGGAGGGGGTACAAGTGCCCGGGAGGCGAGGGGTTAATAAGGCAGCACGTCATTTACAACATCAGCAATCCACAAGTCATCAGTGCTTATCTGTCACCAAGCTGCGATCTGATTGGCTGTCCGGCGTCTACCTCGCGCTTGGTAAATGAGGAACGCCCAGCACTTCTAATGAAGTTTTCAGGCCGGTGCAGGCGGAGGAAGATGCTGTAATGAAGCTTTTATTTAATCACAGTATCAGCCGGCTTGCGCACGCCGCGCGTGTATTTTGCTTTCATTTCACGAGTCACAAAACAGTAGTTACCGGCTGTCATCATGTCAGATGTGCGCACGCTTCATTTTCTGTGGAGGAACACAGCCGCAACGAGAAAAAGAAAAACAACAAAAAAAAATATTGTTCTCCTCCGGTGTTTACACGCTGATTGAGAATAATGACCGGGAAGAAGTTCTGTTGGCGGCCCGCCCTATGAAGAGCCACCCGAGGGGCAGACCGCACACTGGAGGGTCTGAGGAATCGCGGCCCGTGTGATGACGTCAGTCACTTGTGTTCCCCCGGTCGCCATTGCTGGAACTCCAAGATGTCTGCACTCCAGGCCAATATTAACAACAACGTTTAATGCCGTTATGGATTTATTAAAAAATCACTAAAGCAGAATATTTTTTTTCTCCCATGCAGTGGGGCTGTGCCTGGACCGCATGGGTTAACTGCTCGTTTTGTCCAGGGGTGCACAGAAAGGGTATACTTACCTGATCCTTCGCTCCTCTGGAAAAACTGCACTACCCCAAGTCCAGCAGTGGGCTGTTCCTGCCGTCCTCATGTCTACAGCCGGTCTATGGGCGTGATGATGTCAGGACATCCGGAGCTGGTCTATGGGCGTCATGACATCAGGACGTCCAGAGCCGGTCTATGGGCGTGATGACATCAGGACGTCCAAAGCCGATCTATGGGAGTGATGACGTCAGGATGTCCAGACCCAATCTATGGGCATGAAGACGTCAGGATGTCCAGAGCCAATCTATGGCATGAGGATGTCAGGACGTTCAGAGCCAATCTAGTTCGTGATGACGTCAGGACATCCAGAGCCAGTCTATGGGCATGATGACGTCAGGACGTCCAGAGCCAGTCTATGGGCATGATGACATCAGGACGTCCAGAGCCAGTCTATGGGCGTGATGACGTCAGGACATCCAGAGCTGGTCTATGGGCAAGAGGATGTCAGGATGTCCAGAGCCAGTCTATGGGTGTGATGACGTCAGGACATCCAGAGTCGGTCTATGGGCGTGATGCCGTCAGGACATTCAGAGCCGGTCTATGGGCATGATGCCGTCAGGACGTCCAGAGCCAATCTATGGGTGTGAAGACGTCAGGACTTCCAGAGCCAATCTATGGGCATGAGGATGTCAGGACATTCAGAGCCAATCTAGGTAGTGATGACATCAGGACATCCAGAGCCAGTCTATGGGCGTGATGACGTCAGGACATCCAGAGCTGGTCTATGGGCATGATGACCTCAGGACGTCCAGAGCCAGTCTATGGGCGTGATGACGTCAGAACATCCAGAGCCGGTCTATGGGCGTGATGACGTCAGAACATCCAGAGCCGGTCTATGGGCGTGATGATGTCAGGACATCCAGAGCCGGTCTATGGGCGTGATAACGTCAGTACATCCAGAGCTGGTCTATAGGCACGATGATGTCAGGAACCGTTCATGCACAAGACTGCTAGCGTGCAGGGGGACAGGGATGGCGGGGACCAGCCCTGCACTTGGAGGATCTGCGGATTAGGTAAGTATATCTCTGCCCTGAAATCCCCTAGAAAAAAACAAGTAGGAAATCCATGCAGTGCGTTCCCCCACTGCATGGGAACATTTTTCTTCTTTAAACTAGTAGAAGAACCATAAAAAAGAAGTCTGGTTATTGTAAAAAAAAAACAAAAAACTAATGGTCATCAGCTACAAACACTGTATACACTGTAGCTGCTGACTTTTATGAAACAGACACCAGCCCAGGAGTCCAGTGCTGTCCTCACCAGGGCCAGTTCTTCGCCGGTCTTTGGATCCCTCCAGTCGCCATCTTTGCTGTGGGAAGCCAGCTGTGACTTCCTGGTGTTTCACACTTAGCTTCCCACTGTGCATGTGCGAGAAGCGTTGCGCTTTCAGGCTGATCCTGCAGATCCTGGGACAAGTGACGGGCCCCAAGAGGTTCCGGGTGGGGAATGAATGTCTGAAATTGTCACCTAGGAGCAAAATGCAGAAGTAGGAATGGGTACCTGTCATAAAAATGCCGATATTCCTTTGCAAGGTATGGAACCCTGGTGCCCACCCTGTGGTCCCTTGGTATATGATGTGTGGCCCTCAGCAGTCTGAAGTGGGGACATTGATTAGGGTAAAAGCATTGATCTCTACCAGCCTCCTGTAACATCTCCCCAGTCTCGTATCGTCTTCTGCAGCATATCTCCAGCCAGCAATGTCTCCTGTCCTCACTCTCTGACCCTCATTTCCTCTATTAGCTCTGCAGTCTCTGACACTCCTCTAAATCATTAGTGGTTAGCACTTCCACCTGGCAGTACCAGGGTCGTTGGTTCGAATCCCAGCCACGGCACTTCCTGCCTGGAGTTTGCATGTTCTCCCTGTGTCTGCGTGGGTTTCCTCCGGGTACTCCTGTTTCCTCCCACACTCCAAAGACATGCTGGTAGGTGAATTGGCTCCTGTCTAAATTGGCCCTAGTCGGGGGCGGACTGACAACTCATGGGGCCCCCGGGCAATAGGGGATTGTGGGGTCCCTGTGTCCTTGCCGAAACTCAAAAAAGCCTATGAAAAAGGTACCAGGGGCATCTCATGGGGCCCCCTACTGACCCCGGGCCCTCGGACAGTGCCCGAGTTTCCAAATGGTCAGTCCGCCCCTGGCCCTAGTATGTGTATGTATGAATGTGAGTTAGGGACCTTAGATTGTACGCCCCTTGAGGGTTAGCGACCTTAGATTGTACACCCCTTGAGGGTTAGGGACCTTAGATTGTACGCCCCTTGAGGGTTAGGGACCTTAGATTGTACGCCCCTTGAGGGTTAGGGACCTTAGATTGTACGCCCCTTGAGGGTTAGGGACCTTAGATTGTACGCCCCTTGAGGGTTAGGGACCTTAGATTGTACTCCCCTTGAGGGTTAGGGACCTTAGATTGTACGCCCCTTGAGGGTTAGGGACCTTAGATTGTACGCCCCTTGAGGGTTAGGGACCTTAGATTGTACGCCCCTTGAGGGTTAGGGACCTTAGATTGTACGCCCCTTGAGGGTTAGGGACCTTAGATTGTACGCCCCTTGAGGGTTAGGGACCTTAGATTGTACGCCCCTTGAGGGTTAGGGACCTTAGATTGTACGCCCCTTGAGGGTTAGGGACCTTAGATTGTACGCCCCTTGAGGGTTAGGGACCTTAGATTGTACGTCCCTTGAGGGTTAGGGACCTTAGATTGTACGCCCCTTGAGGGTTAGGGACCTTAGATTGTACGCCCCTTGAGGGTTAGGGACCTTAGATTGTACGCCCCTTGAGGGTTAGGGACCTTAGATTGTACGCCCCTTGAGGGTTAGGGACCTTAGATTGTACACCCCTTGAGGGTTAGGGACCTTAGATTGTACGTCCCTTGAGGGTTAGGGACCTTAGATTGTACACCCCTTGAGGGTTAGGGACCTTAGATTGTACGCCCCTTGAGGGTTAGGGACCTTAGATTGTACGTCCCTTGAGGGTTAGGGACCTTAGATTGTACACCCCTTGAGGGTTAGGGACCTTAGATTGTACGCCCCTTGAGGGTTAGGGACTGATGTGAATGTACAATATATATGTAAAGTGCTGCGTAAATTGACGGCGCTATATAAGTACCTGAAATAAATAAATAAATTGTGCGCATCCATTGGTTGATGTCAGAGGCCGTATCTGAGGCCCCCTTTAGGTCATACATTGACAACCACTGGTGAGGCTAGATAGTCCGGGGGGGGGGGGGGGTATGGACCCCCAGTAGGAATTGCTCTGTACTGCACTGTGATGGATGGGCGGTCATAGATTAATGGGCCTATTTATAGTGATCAGCAATTATTCTTCAGCTTCCCATCATAAAGAATGATGCCGGATTTGGGGCGGTGAAAACAATCAGATAAAAATCTTAATTTCCCTGCAATACAGATATGAGAGGTGGTGGGGGGGGGGGGGGGGGAGGGGGTATGTTCACTTTTTACTGACATTTGATTAAAACATCAGGATGTGTTGTCTGAAGCAGCTTTATAAATAGGTGAATAAAAAAAATTCCCAGGAAAGAAAAAAAACCCCCTAAATGTATCGATTTCTACTTTTAATTTATAACTCAGCCTTCTAGATTTTCCATAAGGTGAATGGCGCCTCTTTCTGTGCGTTCCGTGGCGGCGCTTTATTCATGCGGAGTGCAGAATCCCGACACACAAAGCACCTGACACGCTAAACTGCCGAGTGAAGGGAGATTAACGCCAGCTCGGGGTTGGCAGCCATTAGTGCCGCGTTTCCAACGCCTGGTTATTTATGTAAATGGTAATCGGGAATTAAGCATGCACATAGATAATATTCCTACAGCCGCGAGCAAAACAAGAAATCTCACTCAGCTCATGGAATGACATGTATGAGAATATATGAGGCGGTGGTACAGCAGGAATACGGTGAACCCGGCGCATGGAGAAAAAACGTTTGTTTCTGATGGATGATTTCACCAGGAAGAAACTGTACTTAAAGCCCAACCCGCTAAATGCATTCCAAAATTGAACTTTAAATATATTTCTCAATAGCCACAAAGGATAGAAATCTACTCTGTGTGAGCCAAATGCCTTTTCAAATCCAGATATTACCTTGTAATACTGTAGTAGCTGTGACATCATCACTGTGCTGTACACAGCCTGAGCTGTGGGAGGGACCCAGCAGACCCCACCCACTACAGGCTACCTACAGAAAACTAAAAGAGGGGGTGGAGACCAGACCAGTCCCCTTGCACAAAGAGGGAGAGCAGAAGTGAGCGGTCTTTATTACAGGAAGCTCCACCCACTACAGAAAACTACAGGAGGGGGCGGAGACAAGACCAGTCACCCATGCACAAGGAGAGAGAGCAGCAATGAGCGGTGTTTATTACAGGAAGCTCCACCCACTACAGAAAACTACAGAAGGGGGTGGAAACAAGACCAGTCCCCCTGCACAAGGAGGTTACTTGGATCCTGTCTGAATTGGTCCTAGTATGTGTGTGTATGAATGTGAGTTAGGGACCTTAGATTGTACACCCCTTGAGGGCAGGGACCGATGTGTGTGTCTCTTAGATTGTAAGCTCCTTGAGGGCAGGGACCGATGTGTGTGTCTCTTAGATTGTAAGCTCCTCGAGGGCAGGGACTGATGTGTGTGTCTTTTACATTGTAAGCTCCTTGGGGGCAGGGACTGATGTGTGTGTCTTTTACATTGTTAGCTCCTTGGGGGCAGGGACTGATGTGTGTGTCTCTTACATTGTTAGCTCCTTGGGGGCAGGGACCGATGTGTGTGTCTCTTAGATTGTAAGCTCCTTGAGGGCAGGGACCGATGTGTGTGTATCTTACATTGTAAGCTCCTCGAGGGCAGGGACTGATGTGTGTGTCTTTTACATTGTAAGCTTCTTGGGGGCAGGGACTGATGTGTGTGTCTCTTACATTGTTAGCTCCTTGGGGGCAGGGACTGATGTGTGTGTCTCTTACATTGTTAGCTCCTTGGGGGCAGGGACCGATGTGTGTGTCTCTTATATTGTTAGCTCCTTGGGGGCAGGGACCAATGTGTGTGTCTTTTACATTGTTAGCTCCTTGGGGCAGGGACCGATGTGTGTGTCATTTACATTGTAAGCTCCATGAGGGCAGGGACTGATGTGTGTGTCTCTTAGTTTGTAAACTCCTTGAGGGCAGGGACTGATGTGTGTGTCTCTTAGATTGTAAGCTCCTTGAGGGCAGGGACCGATGTGTGTGCCATTTACATTGTAAGCTCCTTGGGGGCAGGGACCGATGTGCGTGTGTCTCTTAGATTGTAAGCTCTTTGGGGGCAGGCACCGATGTGTGTGTCATTTACATTGTAAGCTCCTTGGGGGCAGGGACCGATGTGTGTGTCTCTAACATTGTAAGCTCCTTGAGGGCAGGGACCGATGTGTGTGTCTCTTAGATTGTAAGGTCCTTGAGGGCAGGGACCGATGTGTGTGTCTCTTAGATTGTAAGGTCCTTGAGGGCAGGGACCGATGTGTGTGTCTCTTAGATTGTAAGCTCCTTGGGGGCAGGGACCGATGTGTGTGTCATTTACATTGTAAGCTCCTTGGGGGCAGGGACCGATGTGTGTGTCTCTAACATTGTAAGCTCCTTGAGGGCAGGGACCGATGTGTGTCTCTTACATTGTAAGCTCCTTGAGGGCAGGGACCGATGTGTGTCTCTTACATTGTAAGCTCCTTGAGGGCAGGGACCGAGGTGTGTGTCTCTTACATTGTAAACTCCTTGAGGGCAGGGACCGCTGTGTGTGTGTCTCTTACATTGTAAGCTCCTTGGGGGCAGGGACCGATGTGTGTGTCTCTTAGATTGTTAGCTCCTTGGGGGCAGGGACCGATGTGTGTGTCTTTTAGATTGTTAGCTCCTTGGGGGCAGGGACCGATGTGTGTGTCTCTTAGATTGTTAGCTCCTTGGGGGCAGGGACCGATGTGTGTGTCTCTTAGATTGTAAGCTCCTTGAAGGCAGGGACCGATGTGTGTGTCTCTTAGATTGTTAGCTCCTTGGGGGCAGGGACCGATGTGTGTTTCTCTTAGATTGTTAGCTCCTTGGGGACAGGGACCGATGTGTGTGTCTCTTAGATTGTTAGCTCCTTGGGGGCAGGGACCGATGTGTGTGTCTCTTAGATTGTAAGCTCCTTGAGGGCAGGGACCGATGTGTGTGTCTCTTAGATTGTTAGCTCCTTGGGGACAGGGACCGATGTGTGTGTCTCTTAGATTGTTAGCTCCTTGGGGGCAGGGACCGATGTGTGTTTCTCTTACATTGTAAGCTCCTTGGGGGCAGGGACCGATGTGTGTGTCTCTTACATTGTAAGCTCCTTGGGGACAGGGACCGATGTGTGTGTCTCTTAGATTGTTAGCTCCTTGGGGACAGGGACCGATGTGTGTGTCTTTTAGATTGTTAGCTCCTTGGGGACAGGGACCGATGTGTGTGTCTTTTAGATTGTTAGCTCCTTGGGGGCAGGGACCGATGTGTGTGTCTCTTACATTGTAAGCTCCTTGGGGACAGGGACCGATGTGTGTGTCTCTTAGATTGTTAGCTCCTTGGGGGCAGGGACCGATGTGTGTGTCTCTTAGATTGTTAGCTCCTTGGGGACAGGGACCGATGTGTGTGTCTCTTAGATTGTAAGCTCCTTGAGGGCAGGGACCGATGTGTGTGTCTCTTAGATTGTTAGCTCCTTGGGGGCAGGGACCGATGTGTGTGTCTCTTAGATTGTTAGCTCCTTGGGGGCAGGGACCGATGTGTGTTTCTCTTAGATTGTTAGCTCCTTGGGGGCAGGGACCGATGTGTGTGTCTCTTAGATTGTTAGCTCCTTGGGGGCAGGGACCGATGTGTGTGTCTTTTAGATTGTTAGCTCCTTGGGGGCAGGGACCGATGTGTGTGTCTCTTAGATTGTTAGCTCCTTGGGGGCAGGGACCGATGTGTGTTTCTCTTAGATTGTTAGCTCCTTGGGGACAGGGACCGATGTGTGTGTCTCTTAGATTGTTAGCTCCTTGGGGGCAGGGACCGATGTGTGTGTCTCTTAGATTGTAAGCTCCTTGAGGGCAGGGACCGATGTGTGTGTCTCTTAGATTGTTAGCTCCTTGGGGACAGGGACCGATGTGTGTGTCTCTTAGATTGTTAGCTCCTTGGGGGCAGGGACCGATGTGTGTTTCTCTTACATTGTAAGCTCCTTGGGGGCAGGGACCGATGTGTGTGTCTCTTACATTGTAAGCTCCTTGGGGACAGGGACCGATGTGTGTGTCTCTTAGATTGTTAGCTCCTTGGGGACAGGGACCGATGTGTGTGTCTTTTAGATTGTTAGCTCCTTGGGGACAGGGACCGATGTGTGTGTCTTTTAGATTGTTAGCTCCTTGGGGGCAGGGACCGATGTGTGTGTCTCTTACATTGTAAGCTCCTTGGGGACAGGGACCGATGTGTGTGTCTCTTAGATTGTTAGCTCCTTGGGGGCAGGGACCGATGTGTGTGTCTCTTAGATTGTTAGCTCCTTGGGGACAGGGACCGATGTGTGTGTCTCTTAGATTGTAAGCTCCTTGAGGGCAGGGACCGATGTGTGTGTCTCTTAGATTGTTAGCTCCTTGGGGGCAGGGACCGATGTGTGTGTCTCTTAGATTGTTAGCTCCTTGGGGGCAGGGACCGATGTGTGTTTCTCTTAGATTGTTAGCTCCTTGGGGGCAGGGACCGATGTGTGTGTCTCTTAGATTGTTAGCTCCTTGGGGGCAGGGACCGATGTGTGTTTCTCTTAGATTGTTAGCTCCTTGGGGGCAGGGACCGATGTGTGTGTCTCTTAAATTGTAAGCTCCTTGAGGGCAGGGACCAATGTGTGTGTCTCTTAGATTGTTAGCTCCTTGGGGACAGGGACCGATGTGTGTGTCTCTTAGATTGTTAGCTCCTTGGGGGCAGGGACCGATGTGTGTGTCTCTTACATTGTAAGCTCCTTTGGGGCAGGGACCGATGTGTGTGTATCTTACATTGTAAGCTCCTTGGGGGCAGGGACCGATGTGTGTGTCTCTTACATTGTTAGCTCCTTGGGGACAGGGACCGATGTGTGTGTATCTTACATTGTAAGCTCCTTGGGGGCAGGGACCGATGTGTGTGTCTCTTACATTGTAAGCTCCTTGGGGGCAGGGACCGATGTGTGTGTCTCTTACATTGTTAGCTCCTTGGGGGCAGGGACCGATGTGTGTGTCTCTTACATTGTAAGCTCCTTGGGGGCAGGGACCGATGTGTGTGTCTCTTACATTGTAAGCTCCTTGGGGGCAGGGACCGATGTGTGTGTATCTTACATTGTAAGCTCCTTGGGGGCAGGGACCGATGTGTGTGTCTCTTACATTGTTAGCTCCTTGGGGGCAGGGACCGATGTGTGTCTCTCAGATTGTTAGCTCCTTGGGGGCAGGGACCGATGTGAGTGTCTCCTAGATTGTAAGCTCCTTGAGGGCAGGGACTGATGTGTGTGTCTCTTAGATTGTTAGCTCCTTGAGGGCAGGGACTGATGTGTGTGTCTCTTAGATTGTTAGCTCCTTGGGGGCAGGGACCGATGTGTGTTTCTCTTAGATTGTTAGCTCCTTGGGGCAGGGACCGATGTGTGTGTCTCTTAGATTGTTAGCTCCTTGGGGGCAGGGATCAATGTGTGTCTCTCAGATTGTTAGCTCCTTGGGGGCAGGGACCGATGTGTGTGCAAGCTGTTGGCGCTATATAAATCCTGTATTATAACAAGACATATGTAAAGTGCTGTGTTCATTCACGGTGCTATAGAAATACCTTAAATATATACTTTACTTTATCCTATCTTTTAAAGGGTGCAGAATGACGTCCAATTCAGCAAGCAGAAATGAACAGCCTTTATGATGGAGGTAACCGTGTCCAGATGTGTGCAGCGCAGAGGAAATCCGCACGCCATCGCTGAACATCAGCAACACCTGGCGTGGACGGCAGGGGGGACGTGACATCTGAGTGGGCCGCGAATACAAAGACAGCGGCGTTGCCGGCATTAATTAGGCGGCGAGCACGGGCAGCTGTGTCTGTACAATTACCTACGCCGCCAAACACCTCATTATTTATTCAAATAAATAGAAGCCTAACGATGTAAACAGTTCTACGTGTGCAGCGGGGGGCTCCCGCAGTGAGGGCAGGAAGCTAATGGCCGTTTTAAATGACATTTACCGGGCGCTGTTCTCTCCTTTTAAAACAGTAAACCACGGAGTTAACCCTTCATGTGCCGCCGCGCTTGAGTCTTATGACAACGCTCAAGTGGTCGAGAGCCGATACCCCAACCTTAAGAGCAGCCATAGGGGCCTGCACAACCGATCTTCCCTTTGAGGGACACTATGAAATGCTTTGGTGAGGGTACATATCTGGGTGTCTATAAGCGGTCAAAGCCCTCACTAGTTCAATCGCCCAGTGCAATACTGCAGTAAGGATCACTCCATAAACAGCCATTGGGTTTTTATAAACAGCCCAACTATTTCTTCAATTTCACAGCTGAATGCAATACTCGGGATCACACCACTAATGGCCATTCAGTGTCTAGAACAGTCAAAGCTCTCAATGACCAAACCCAATACTTGGGCAAAGGTCCCGCCATTAACAGCAAGTTGATATCAATAACTAGCTCAAGCCCTCCTCAGATTCAACGGTCCATTGCAACACCTGGGCAGGGATCAGGGTACTAATAGCCATTTAGTGTCTATATACAGTCCAAGCCCACATGGGTAACCCAATACTTGGTCAAGGATCACTGTACTAATATCCATTGGGTGCCTATAAGCAGTCTAAACCATCCCCTGACTCAATGGTCCAACGGTATACTTGGGTAAGGTTTACAGCGCTAATGGCCATTGGATGTTGATAAAAAGTCTATGCCTTCCTCCAATTCAATGGTCCAATGCAACACTTGGGCAAGTAGTGGTAGTACCTTTGTTTGGTGTCTATAAACAGTCAATGCCCTCCTATGATTTAATGTCTGCAACTCAATACCTGGGCAAAGGTTAATTGCCATTGCATGTCTATAAATAGTCCAAGCCCTCCTTCATTTTAATAACCCAACACAAAAGTTTGGCAAGGATCACGGCATTAATAGCCATTGGATTTCAATAAAAAGTCCAGGTCCTCTTCTAATTCAATGATCCAACGCAAAACTTGGGCAAGGATCATGGCAGTACCTTTGTTTGGTGTCTATAAACAAGTCAAAGCCCTCCTGTGATTCAATGTGCCCAACCCAATACCTGGGCAAATGTTAATGGCCATTGAATGTCTATAAATAGTCCAAGCCCTTCTCCATTTTAATAGCCCAACGCAATATTTTGGCAAGGATCACAGCATTAACAGCCATTGGACTTCATAAAAAAGTCCAGGCCCTCCTCTAGTTCATTGATCCTATGCAACACTTGGGCATGGATCACGGTATTACCTTTGTTGGGTGTCTATAAACAGTCAAAACCCTCCTGCAGTTCAATGTCCCAAACCCAATACCTGCGCAAAGGTTAATGGCCATTGGATATCTATAAATAGTCCAAGCACTCCTCCAATTCGATGGCAGAAACACAATACTTGGGCAAAGGTCACACCATTAATGGCCATTGGATTTCTATTATTAGTTCAAGCCCTCCACTGATTCAATAGCCCAACCCAATACTTGGGCAAGGGTCAGGCCATTACTGGCCATTGGATGGCTATAAAAAGTCCAAGCCCTCCTCTGTTTTAATGGTCCAACGTAATAATTGAGCAAGGGTTACAGTACTAGCAGCCACAGGTTGCCTATAAACAGTTCAATGGTCCAACGTGATTCTCGGGTAAGGATCACACCACTAATGGCTGCCTTAGTGGGTATTACTGGGCACATTAGAAACTGGATGACATTGTTAATACAGACCATGCGCTAGCAGGTACCAGAATATTAAAGGTGTCACCTGTTGCTCCCAATGGGACAAGGCAGACAACTAATGCTCTCATACCTCCAGCACTGAAGGATTTCATCTCCCTGTGAAGGCCTTTTCTTTGGCCTGAATTGCCGCCTTTCTCAACTTGCTGCTCCCAATTTCATCCAAAGAAATCACACCGCGTTAAGTGCTATACATAAAAACGGACGGGCAGTTACATGTCAAGCAAGCGTATTTATTTGCGTTGGAAGAATCTGTGTCTGCAGACCACTCCATGTCTGCCTCATAAATCCGATTCCTGAACGAACGTCAATGCTGGATGTCAACTCAAAGGCCTTCCATTACATCAGCCGCCGATTATCATAAGCAAACGCCAAGCAAAATAATCTGCGTAAATCAAACTCGGGCCGTAAATCCAAAGCAATGCCACGGCATCGGCAGGCAATGGGAGAGGGGATGGACAGCTTTGCGTCCGTTCCAGCAGGCCTCCCTCCATGCTGGATTATTCCCTTTCTAAAGGAAAGGTAAATATTGGCATCCGGTGGAGGTGCACTAGTGGGGGGGAAGGAGCAGGTGCTGCGAGTGAATGGCCCAATGAAATTACAGCGGACATGTCTGCGCATCCTAATGGCGGCCACACATCGGCCTGGATGAAAATGGAGGCCAGTCCCGAGGGGGTTTCCTAGGTCCATCTCTGCCGCCGGCTTCTGAAAACATGACTGATTAGCTGGTCAGCAAGAAGAGAGATCGGACGTGTCTGGTTCCGGAGAGAAACTGATTTCCTCTCCTAGATCAGATGTATGTAATCTGACAACGACGCATCCAATCGGGTCACTGACACGCCATTCCTGAGTGGTTGGGGATGGACGGCTCACATTTACTAATATTAATACACAATAAATCCAGAGATCTGCGGGGGATGAAAACAGAGTCTGCACCCCACAAGAGCACCAGGGGCTGCGGCTGGATAAACACATTTTAATGGATTACAACACACATACACCCGCCCCCATATATACATTATTGCATGTCTACTGGATACAGTGTTGTTGCCCATCCACAGGATTGTACTGGATACATTGTTGCTGCCCATCCACAGGATTGTACTGGATACATTGTTGCTGCCCATCCACAGGATTGTACTGGATACAGTGTTGCTGCCCATCCACAGGATTGTACTGAATAGAGTGTCGCTGCCCATCCACAGGATTGTACTGGATACAGTGTTGCTGCCCATCCACAGGATTGTACTGGATACAGTGTTGCTGCCCATCCACAGGATTGTACTGGACACATTGTTGCTGCCCATCCACAGGATTGTACTGGATACAGTGTTGCTGCCCATCCACAGGATTGTACTGGATACAGTGTTGCTGCCCATCCACAGGATTGTACTGGATACATTGTTGCTGCCCATCCACAGGATTGTACTGGACACATTGTTGCTGCCCATCCACAGGATTGTACTGGATACATTGTTGCTGCCCATCCACAAGATTGTACTGAATACAGTGTTTCTGTCAGGGGTGGACTTGCCCCCGGGCAATAGGGGATCATGGGGCCCCTGTGTCCTTGCCCAAACTCAAAAAAGCCTATGAAAAAGTTACCAGGGGCATCTCATGGAGCCCCCTACTGACCCCGGGCCCTCGGGAAGTGGCCGAGTTTCCAAATGGTCAGTTCGCCCATGGTTGCTGCCCATCCACAAGATTGTACTGGATACATGGTTGCTGCCCATCCACAGGATTGTACTGGATACATTGTTGCTGCCCATCCACAGGATTGTACTGGATACAATACGCCCCCAAATGGGGTGCACTGTAATGTTAGGGAGGGTGTGGGATTCTTGACATCTGATGTAATGGGGGGGGAGGGGGTGCTCTGGACATCTAGTCTTACAGATACAACCGGCCCTTTGAGGGCAACCACAATGCTGAAATGGCCCGCAATGAAATGGAGTTTGACACCCCTGTTATAGACCATCATCATCAAGTCCACCTGCAACTTTTATATCATTCCACAAAACTCACGGCCAGAAGTGCAACGCAGATGTATTTCTCACACATTCCTCCATTCAGCTGTGGTCTGTCCAACCACTGACATCCTCCTCATGATATATAAACATTGCTGAAGGGCACAGATTCTCTGGGACTGGCAGAAGCAATGTATCCAGTGGGAGTTGCAGGAAATTGGATAGATCAGCCAACTACATTAAAGCCGTTGAGGGTGGAAGCTCCTTTGAAATATGGAGTGACACAAAACGTTTGAAGTTCCGCCCATAATGGGGACTCCTGTTCCGTGTTATTAGCTGGCAGTTGCGTTTCTGGATCAATGGGGTGAACACCAAATAAAAGAAATCCATATTGAGAGTCGCTGGAACATTCTGTGGGCGGGATGCTTAGCTGGCGGTTTTATTTTGGTACATTAAAGAGCCGGAATAGCTCGGCACAAAGCTGACAGACGCGACAATCCTCTCTGTATCTGCCACATATGCTGCGCAGGCAGTGCGTGACTCGCCTTAAAGGGGCCCTGGTACCCGTTCCTGCATCTCGCTTCCAATTGGCGAGTCGCTAGGTAGAGAAGACTGGACCAGGATGACGTCACCGGCAGGGCTGTGGATAAGGGGGTACGACCAGTCCTCCTGTACGGGGCCCAGGCCAGCAGGGGGGGCCCAGGCAGCTGGGTGAATCGGATGTTGGCATGGAGGGTGATCGGCATGGAGAAGGCAGTTACTGAAACTGATCCCCTGTATGGCTCTCCCTGCAGCAACTGAAAGCTGGCTTCTCCCTCAGCTGCTGAAGTGGAAGCCATACAGGGGATTAGTTCCAGTAATTGCCTCCCTGTGCACCATACATTCCCCCCTGCTGCCCAGGACCCCCAGTATCGTCCCCCCCCCCAGTGCTGCCAGCTTTCCTCCTCTCCTTCCCACCAGCAGCTGCAAGCGCACAATAGAATCCTTCAGAATGCAGAGTGGGGGAAGGGTCCGAATATGTCACATTTACCAACCCCTTCCTTTTTTGAATGAACACAATGAGTGATTGTTACCGATCATTCACTGTGTTCATTTATACCTGAAAGATAGTAAACTGTGTTTTTTTTTTTTTTTTGAGGGGTGGGCCCTGTCAGGTTGGCTGTATGGGACCCCGTAGTTACTAACAGCAGCCCTGATCACCAGAGCCTGCCCCTTTAAGAAAGCAATGGAAGCCCCAGTATCTCTACCCCCGCACCAGAACCAGCTTCGCCCTCGCATCTGCGCAATGTAATTGTAGCAATTTAGAATTCTAAAGTTTGTAAGAAAGTATCTTTTGATGACATTTTTTTTTCCATGCTCATAGGAAAGAATTGCTGAGAATTACCGTCTGTATATGTGGGAATTTGGCCAACATCCTGAAGAACATTTGCTGAGAGAAGATCAACTGGTCCCACGCACAATCCTGACCACAGTGGTAGAGCCGCATTCATAAAGGGGAACACAAAACCACAAGGGCCCTGCATCGTCAAGCTGCAATAGCATTTAGGGCACCTTGAAATGCACTTAAGGCATGCTAAAGTGACTCTCAACCAACGTCATCCTAAGCCATTTTAGCACACATTTAAATGGGAAATTGCAGAGATAGAATGAAAGGGGGAGGGTCCTTTAAGAAGCTGAAACGATGCAACCTCTATTCTCAAAAAGAGAACATCAAAGCGCCTGAGCCTGCTCGTCCTCGCGCCGTTTTAATCAAGAACATAATAAGCAGATTCCCCTACAGCTGAGCCAAGGTCTCTTTAATACAACCGACAAGGAAGGTCGTCTAATCAAGAGCAATTTTTTCCATGTTTACATACGGGTTTAATCACGGGGGGCACTACCACCCCTCCTTCCTTATGCCAGCCCAGATCTGCTGAGAAGGCAATCTACCTGTGGGACGTTGGGAGACAGAGTCACCTTACCTCACCCCATCGGATCCTATTTAGGAGAGGTGGCTTTCTAAACTGTATATATGAAATACTATACAGCCAGAAGTCAGTAGACACCGGGCCATCACACCTACTATAAGGCCAAAAGTATGTGAACCCCCCACAATGACAGTTCAGGGTACTGATAATGCTGCACCGTACAACAATGTTTAAGACAAATGTGCACTTCCAACCTTCTGACTGAGGATGAGATCCAGATTTAGGTAGAACGTAGGTTCAAGGCCCTCTGGGAGGGGGAAAATATTTGAGGGCTTCCTTATATTAAAGAGGGCTTCCAGATTTCATGATAAGCCACCCTAATAACCCCCACATTCATTTTGGGGGAACAGGTGTGGGGAAGAGGGTCTTAAATCTAGACTTTGGGACAAGGTGTCTTGCAAGGGTGGGGAGGTTTTGTTGTTCTTGCAAGGTACCCTTCCAATATTGAAAGGCTTGAAGCCTGGTGAGGTACAAGAAGAGGGATTGCACACTGGTGGCCATTTCTTTCCAGGCCACCCAGGCTGAATGCCTGGATAGGGGTCTGGCTAGAATTTTAAGGGGAACCCCACTTTTTTCCCCCAAATGTGTACTATCATTTAGGACCATCTACTATCATAAAGGACCACATCATCTTGTTCTGTAACACCACGTGTAGCTGTAAGGCATCCCCCAATTTGGGTATTTTCAATGTTACCATTTTTGCCGCACAAGAAGACCCTCTCCCCACTGAACTGTATTTTTAAACGTACATTAATACAGTCCCCTGTGGCAATACCCAGCTCCTCGTGCCCTTCATTCAATAATAGCTTGCCTATAAGCCTTTAAAATGGCCACAAAATAGCAAATTTCAGATAGCAGCTGTTTATTTGGGTTCGGAGCAAAGTGTGGGTTCTCAGACTACCCATTGGCTTTGAAGGACCTGGCTTGAACCAAACCCAAGCAGATTTACTCATCTCTCTGAGAAAACAGTTTTGAGAAGACTGTTTTCGGTTCCAGCATGACTGTACACAAGGCCAACTCTATAAAAACATGGTTTGACCAGTTTGGTGTGGAGGAACTAGAGTGTTCTGCACTGAGCTCTGACTTCAACCCTACTGAACACCTATGCAATGATTTGGAACATCGATGGTGAGCCAGGTCTATTCATCCAACATCAGTACCTGACCTCAACCCTACTGAACGCCTTCAAAATGAATTGGGACACCAATGGTGAGCCAGGTCTTCTCATATAACATCAGAACCTGACTTCAACCCTACTGAGCACCTACGGAATGAATTGGAACACTGATGGTGAGCCAGGTCTTCTCTTCCAACATCAGTACCTGACCTCAACCCTACTGAACACCTACGGAACGAATTGGAACACCAGTGGTGAGCCAGGTCTTCTCATCCAACATCAGTACATGACCTCAACCCTACTGAACACCTTCGGAATGAATTGGAATACCAGTGGTGAGCCAGGTCTTCTCATCCAACATCAGTACCTGACCTCAACCCTACTGAGACACCTACGTAACAAACTGGAACACCAATGGTGAGCCAGGTCTTTTTATCCAACATCAGTACATGACCTCAACCCTACTGAGCACCTACGGAATGAATTGGAAAACTGATGGTGAGCCAGGTCTTCTCATTCAACATCAGTACCTGACCTCACAAATGCACTTTCCAGAAGAGTAGAGGCTAAAGACAAAGTCTGACCAGTTTGGTGTGGAGGAACTAGAGTGTCCTACACTGAGCCCTGAAATCAACCATACTGAACATTTTAGGGATAAACTAACCGATGGTGAGCTAGGTCTTCTCATCCAAGATCAGTACTTGATTTCAACCCTACTAAGTACCTATGGCATGAATTGGAACACCAGTGGGGAGCCAGGTCTACTCATCTAACATCAGTACCTGACCTCAACTCTACTGAGCACTTATGGAATGAACTGGAACACCAATGGTGAGCCAGGTCTTCTCATCCAACATCAGTACTTGACCTCAACCCTACTGAGCACCTATGACATGAATTGGAACACCAGTGGGAAGCCAGGTCTTCTCATCTAACATCAGTATCTGACCTCAACCATACTAAGCACCTATGGCATGAATTGGAACACCAATGGTGAGCCAGGTCTTCTCATCTAACATCAGTACTTGACTTCAACCCTACTAAGTACCTATGGCATGAATTGGAACACCAGTGGGGAGCCAGGTCTACTCATCTAACATCAGTACCTGACCTCAACTCTACTGAGCACTTATGGAATGAACTGGAACACCAATGGTGAGCCAGGTCTTCTCATCTAACATCAGTATCTGACCTCAACCATACTAAGCACCTATGGCATGAATTGGAACACCGATGGTGAACCAGGTCTTCTCATCTAATATCAATATCTGACCTCAACCCTACTGAGCATCTATGGCATGAATTGGAACACCAATGGTGAGCCAGGTCTTCTCATCTAATATCAATATCTGACCTCAACCCTACTGAGCACCTATGGCATGAATTGGAACACCAATGGCAAGCCAGGTCTTCTCATCCAACATCAGTATCTGACCTCAACCCTACTGAGCACCTATGACATAAATTGGAACACCGATGGTGAACCAGGTCTTCTCATCTAACATCAGTATCTGACCTCAACCATACTAAGCACCTACGGCATGAATCAGAACACCGATGGTGAACCAGGTCTTTTCATCCAACATCAGTACCTGACCTAACAAATGCTCTTCTGGCTGAATGGGCACATATTCCTACAGTTACAAATATTGTAGTCTCCCCAGCAGGGTAGAGGCTAAAGACAAGTTCTGACCAGTTTGGTGTGGAGGAACTTGAGTGTCTTGACCTCAACCCTACCGAACACCTTTGGGATGACGAGGAACATGTACTGGAGTTTACACAGCACTGAATCGTCTTGAAGCACAGTGAAAACCCTGCTGAATTTGCTACAAGGGAACCTTTTGATCAGATTGTGTTAGCAGTTGCCCAGCTGGCTCTTCCTGTTGGTTGGAGATGCTTCCTAATGAAGGACAGATTATTCTGAGGAATACACGTGTCTCTGAGAATTATTATTACTGCTCAATTTGAGGACATTTTCACCTTTCTTCTCAACAGGATAAATGTCTCTTTCTGCTGCTCGTATAATCCACCCTATTCTATTCTGCATGTCACATTAACGGTAAGACCATTGACATTTCCTTCTAATGGTTACTGATCTCCAGAACGCGGGTCGGTCATGTTCTCCGTTGTTTGCGGGAGGCCGGGGCCATTACACGGAGTTCTAAAAGAAAGAATTAAAGAAGAATTCACAGAGCAGAACACGGCTCATAATTAAAGATGAATGGATTGATTTAGCGGCAAAATCACTGAAGGTGAAATTTCACAAAAGTGGAGATTCTCAGCTTCACTCACTGAGCTGCTCGGGATAACTCGGAGGAAAAGGTCTCTTCAGTCATGTCTATGGGCTGAAATATGCAGCGCGGTTGATTGTACCCACATATTGCACACACATGGGAAGATTCTATAAAGTCACACGTCCCGATAGATGCAGTTAAAGCCAGGGGCGGACTGACAACTCATGGGGCCCCCGGGCAATACCGGATCATGGGGCCCCTGTGTCCTCGCCCACACTCAAACCACACCCAAAAAAGCCTATGAAAGGTACCAGGGGCATCTCATGGGGCCCCCTACTGACCCCGGCCCTCGGGCAGTGCCCGAGTTCCCAAATGGTCAGTCCGCCCCTGGTTAAAGCACAACTACCCCAAAAATAGGAAGATAATAATAAAGAATCGATTAAAAAATACAAATAACAAAACCAGTTTTTGCTGCAATATTTAACCTTCAATCCAGAGATTTCCCCTGCAGTATTTTTTTTTTCTGCCACTAGATGTCCTCAGGCTGACGACCAGCATCATTCAAACCCACTTCTTCTGAGCCAAGGTTGTCTTGGACCCACCCCTAGCCTGTGACAGGACAGTGAAAGGAGAAGTAGCACAGTGACGAGCTCATCTGTCACCTTGCTCTCTACTCCTATCAGCATGTTTCTTGTCAGTATATGAACTGACTGGCTTGCTCTGTTTATCCCTCCCTCAGTCTGAGCTCTGCTGTATAGGAACTGCAAGAAGCAGGTCAAATTTAGGTATTTACTTTGCTCGTATTTTAAAAATGCATACATTTATTTAATAATACAGGGGCAGGCAACCCTGGCACTCCAGCTGTGGTGAAACTACAAATCCCATCACGCCTGCCTCTGTCAGTCTCTCAGTGCCTCATGGGACTTGTAGTTCCACAGCAGCTGGAGGCTGCCTACCCCTATAATAATGAATACAGAGCGTCTACTGTGCCTGGAGTTCAACGTAAAAGATGAATTTCAGGTATAGATATTTTGGACATGGTTACATTGTTGCAGCTTGGACCACCTATGTCATGGGTGTCAAACTGGAGGCCCTCCGGCTGTTCCCAAATTACAAGTCCCATGAGGCATTGCAAGACTGACAGTTACAAGCATGACTCCGAAAGGCAGAGGCATGATGGGACTTGTAGTTTTGCAACAGCTGGAGGGCCGCCAGTTTGACACCCAGGGGCGGACTGAAAACTCATGGGGCCCCCGGGCAATAGGGGATCATGGGGCCCTTACCCAAACTCAAAAAAGCCTATGAAAAAGGTACCAGGGGCATCCCATGGGGCCCCCTACTGACCCAGGGCTCTCGGGCAGAGCCTGAGTTTCCAAATGGTCAGTCCACCCCTGTGACACCCCTGACCTATGTGTATACCAGGGGCGGACTGACCATTTGGGAACTTGGGCATTGCCCGAGGGCCCGGGGTCAGAAGGGGGCCCCATGAGATGCCCCTGGTACCTTTTATAGGCTTTTTTGGGTGTGGTTTGAGTGTGGGCGAGGACACAGGGGCCCCATGAGTTGTCAGTCCGCCCCTGTTGTATACCATACCTGTGGAATATCTCTAGAAGCTGGAAATCACCGTAGTAGACACTGCTACTACGCCGCCACTCCAGTGATCCCCACTTGTTGCCGGGTCCCGTGCTGAGCAGCTGCCCTGCTGCATTGTGATCACAGGAGGTCAGCCACTGGGCATGGCTGCAATTCAGAGATCACTTTACATTTTCTCAATGAAGGCAAAGCATTCTTTTGATTGGACGAGGTGGGAGAGTGTGACATCACAGCCCCACCTCGTCCAATCAGAAAGCGATTTGCATTCATAGAGAAAACGAAAAGCGATCTCTGAATGGCCCCCGCGCCCAGTGGCTGACCTCCTGTGATCACAATGCAGCAGGGCAGCTGCTCAGCACGGGACCCGGCAACAAGTGGGGATCGCTGGAGTGGCGGCGTTGTAGCAGTGGCGGTGTAGTAGCAGTGGCAGTGTAGTAGCAGTGGCGGTGTAGTAGCAGTGGCAGTGTAGTAGCAGTGGCGGTGTAGTAGCAGTGGTGGCGTAGTAGCAGTGGCGGCGTAGTAGCAGTGGCGGTGTAGTAGCAGTGGCGGTGTAGTAGCAGTGGCGATGTAGTAGCAGTGTCTACTACGGTGATTTCCAGCTTCTAGAAGTCTCTTTATACCTGTATGGGTTAAAAAAAAAGTGTAGAACAAGTCAGTGAGCTGCTAGGTGCAGAAATCCTGAGACCAGAACAGACATTTCCTGCGTTTGCAGCATTTCTATAAACCTGCCCTATGAGGGCTTCTATTAGTGCTGGATATGGCAAAGGGGGGATCGCCGCACTTTCAGTGGACAAGGAACGCCCGTCACCATCCCCCCCCCCTCCCCAGTATTGTGCTGGATAGATCTTATTAATGTGTTTGAGGAATGGATTCTGCATCACCTCGGCCGCGCTCCTTCGCTATGGGCCGCAGGTAGATCCATGTTATTGAAAAACCTGATATTGAAGAACATGTTTTTGTACAGCGAGATTGCTGCGGGGTGCAAGGAGGAGATGGCAGGAAAACCGCCACTAATTGGGGACATCGATGTGGATGGGAGGTGTATGATGGTGAACTAGTGGCAGGCGGTCTGAAAGGAGAAGGCCGGGTTTTGTACAGGTGTCAAACTGGCGGCCCTCCAGCTGCTGCAGAACTACAAGTCCCATGAGGCATTGCAAGGCTGACAGTTACAAGCATGACTCCCACAGGCAGAGGCATGATGGGACTTGTAGTTACACAACAGCTGGAGGGCCATCAGTTTGACACCCTGGGCTGGTATCGTTATGGGGACTGTGTGCTCTCTTCCATAGGATTAGAATTGTGACTACAAAACACCTCCAACCGCAACTTTTACTGACATTAAAGTCTGAATGATTACATTCCTGATATGTCACAATATACAATAACAATGTGTAGTAACAGCATCAGTTACCAAAACTCCTCATTTATTGGTAAAAAGCCATCCTGGAGCTCCAGCTAGTTACTTCTGCCTAGACTGAAATTGTATCATCAGTCTGCTGCAGGCAGGAGGAAGCATGTCCTCAGTCTCCCCTCCCCCAGTGATCAGACTGTACATAGTAACTCTGTAGAAGTAGGAGGAAGCGTTTCCTCAGTCTCCCCTCCCCCAGTGATCAGACTGTGCATTGTAACTCTGTAGAAGGAGGAGGAAGCATTTCCTCAGTCTCCCCTCCCCCAGTGATCAGACTGTACATTGTAACTCTGTAGAAGGAGGAGGAAGCATTTCCTCAGTCTCCCCTCCCCCAGTGATCAGACTGTACATTGTAACTTTGCAGAAGGAGGAGGAGCCATTTCCTCAGTCTCCCGTCCCCCAGTGATCAGACTGTACATAGTAACTTTGCAGAAGGAGGAAGAGGAGTTTCCTCAGTCTCCCCTCCCCCAGTGATCAGACTGTACACTGTAACTTTGTAGAAGGAGGAGGAGCCGTTTCCTCAGTCTCTCCTCCCCCAGTGATCAGACTGTACACTGTAACTTTGTAAAAGGAGGAGGAGGCGTTTCCTCAGTCTCCCCTCCCCCAGTGATCAGACTGTACACTGTAACTTTGTAGAAGGAAGAGGAGGCGTTTCCTCAGTCTCCCCTCCCCCAGTGATCAGACTGTACATTGTAACTTTGTAGGAGGAGGAGCCATTTCCTCAGTCTCCCCTCCCCCAGTGATCAGACTGTACATTGTAACTCTGTAGAAGGAGGAGGAAGCGTTTCCTCAGTCTTCCCTTCTCCAGTGATCAGACTGTACATTGTAACTTTGTAGAAGGAGGAGGAAGCGTTTCCTCAGTCTCCCCTCCCCCAGTGATCAGACTGTACATTGTAACTTTGTAGAAGGAGGAGGAAGCGTTTCCTCAGTCTCCCCTCCCCCAGTGATCAGACTGTACATTATAACTTTGTAGCAAGTCACAAGGTGAGAGACTGCAGCAGGGGCTGATCTGTGTCAGACATTTGTTAACACAGCCAGGAAGTGCAAAGTCCCGGAATTTACATCATGATTGTGTCATCTCATTGCTGGTATCTCAGTCTAAGAAGTAGATGGGAACCCTGGATGATGGCAGAACATAGATGGCGCTGTACTGTAGAGGAAAAGCATTGTTGGGGGGGGGGGGTCCTGTGATCTCTGTGGGAGGTAATAAATACCTGGCAGTGTAACAATGACACATTACTTAGCATGCTGCACATAAAACATACATACAAGCAGGGGCGGACTGAGAACTCATGGGGCCCCCGGGCAATAGGGGATCATGGGGCCCCTGTGTCCTCACCCACACTCAAACCACACCCAAAAAAAGCCTATGAAAGGTACCAGGGGCATCTCATGGGGCCCCCTGCTGACCCTGGGCCCTCGGGCAGCGCTCGAATGGTCAGTCCGCCCCTGCACACAACTTTATAACAGAAATGAAGGCATCTTACTCCTCGGATTTTTCCTAGAAGCCCCGTTTCTCCTAATGAGTCCTCTGCCCTTTACTGTATCATGACTACACGCTCTGTGCCCGTCCGGCGGGCCCCGTCCGGCGGGCCCCGGGAATGTACACTTCTCCCTCGCTGTCACAAACACAAGAACAAAGCCCTTCGTTAAAAGGTCAAAAGATGAAACAACTCTGATCTCCAGATGAAGCTTCCTTTGGACGTCAGCCGCCCGCCACAAAAGCGGTGAAGTCCACAACGCCCGTCATTTTCAGGTCAGAGAATCCGGCAACAACGTTCTCAGGAAGCAAAATGACCGTCTTTTCCTGGAAATGCAGCCTGTGATTTTATCAAATGACTGCATTCAGGAGGAGGCTTTAAGTACAGGGATAGAAAGCCGTTTCATGTGGCGAGGATGAGACGACGGCTCGACGCACATACAGCGCCATCCGCAATTATTTACACCTTAGCCAAACCCACAATAAAGCGGGACGGGGTCCTCTGCGGGTTATTTAGGGCAGTTTTTGCTTCATGCCAAGGATACCGCAAACTATAAATGGGATCCCATCGTAGAGACGGCAGATGTCAATCGGTGAACGCTGAAGCTTGGCCGTCAGGCACAAAAAACTAAGGCCATCTCCATCCAAAGCTTGACAAATGACCTGGGAGGGTCGTTCTCCTGGCCTGGTCACCGTTCTGAGATTTCCCAGGAACCATTGTCTGTATAGAAAGGAGAAACGTCTCCCACGGCCATCCCCACCATTGAACACTGCTCCACTGAAGGAAAGCTGAGGGTTCCTCAGAGACTGACCCCTCTGGGTATATTGATCTCCTAGTCCTCCATGGTGCTCAGTGGTTCCTCAGAGACTGACCCCTCTGGGTATATTGATTCTCCTAGTCCTCCATGGTGCTCAGTGGTTCCTCAGAGACTGACCCCTCCGGGTGTACTGATCTCCTAGTCCTCCATGGTGCTCAGTGGTTCCTCAGAGACTGACCCCTCCGGGTGTACTGATCTTCTAGTCCTCTATGGTGCTCAGTGGTTCCTCAGAGACTGGCCCCTCCGGGTGTACTGATCTCCTAGTCCTCCATGGTGCTCAGTGGTTCCTCAGAGACTGACCCCTCCGGGTGTACTGATCTCCTAGTCCTCCATGGTGCTCAGTGGTTCCTCAGAGACTGACCCCATCCGGGTGTACTGATCTTCTAGTCCTCTATGGTGCTCAGTGGTTCCTCAGTTGGCTGAATATCGGCCCCCAAAATACCTTTACCCACTTCATGCAGGTAAAGTTCACCTCTGGATCCGCTCTCATATATTAATGCAGACCTTCACCGTGAATTAAAGTTCCCCTCATAGTCTTCATCTCCCCCAGCCTGTAGTAAAACTAGTTTATTCGGGGGTACAAGTACCTGCTCCCACTTCCTCGTGCCTCACCTAGGCGAGGATGATGTCACCCCTGCTGGACTTCCCCACATGCAGTCTCCTGCACAGTACGGGGACCGCAGCATGTACAGTATGGCAAGCGCCTGGTCACCATTCTGAGATTTCCAAGGAACCATTGTCTGTATAGAAAGGAAAAATGTCTCCCACGGCCATCACCACCATTGAACACTGCTCCACTGAAGGAGAGCTGAGGGTTCCTCAGAGCCTACAGTAAAACTAGTTTATTCGGGGGTACAAGTACCTGCTCCCACTTCCTCATGCCTCACCTAAGCAAGGATGATGTCACCCCTGCTGGACTTCCCCACATGCTGTCTCCTGCACAGTACGGGGCCTGCAGCATGTACAGTATGGCAAACGCCTGGTCACCGTTCTGAGATTTCCCAGGAACCATTGTCTGTATAGAAAGGAAAAACATCTCCCACTGCCATCCCCACCATTGAACACTGCTCCACTGAAGGAGAGCTGAGGGTTCCTCAGAGACTGACCCCTCCGGGTGTACAGATCTTCTAGTCCTCTATGGTGCTCAGTGGTTACCTGGGAGACTAACCCCTCCGGGTGTATTGATCTCCTAGTCCTCCATGGTGCTCAGTGGTTCCTCAGAGACTGACCCCTCCGGGTGTACAGATCTTCTAGTCCTCCATGGTGCTCAGTGGTTCCTCAGTTGGCTGAATATCGGCCCCCAAAATACCTTTACCCACTTCATGCAGGTAAAGTTCACCTCTGGATCCGCTCTCATATATTAAAGCAGACCTTCACCCGTGAATTAAAGTTCCCCTCATAGTCTTCATCCCCCCCAGCCTGTAGTAAAACTAGTTTATTCGGGGGTACAAGTACTTGCTCCCACTTCCTCGTGCCTCACCTAGGCGAGGATGATGTCACCCCTGCTGGACTTCCCCACATGCAGTCTCCTGCACAGTATGGGGGGCCACAGCATGTACAGTATGGCAAGCGCCTGGTCACCATTCTGAGATTTCCCAGGAACCATTGTCTGTATAGAAAGGAAAATCATCTCCCACTGCCATCCCCACCATTGAACACTGCTCCACTGAAGAAGAGCTGTCGGTTCCTCAGAGCCTACAGTAAAACTAGTTTATTCGGGGGTACAAGTACCTGCTCCCACTTCCTCGTGCCTCACCTAGGCGAGGATGATGTCACCCCTGCTGCAGGGGCGGACTGACCATTTGGTAACTCGGGCACTGCCCGAGGACCCGGGGTCAGTAGGGGGCCCCATGACATACCCCTGGTACCTTTTTTCATAGGCTTTTTTGAGTTTGGGCAAGGACACAGGGGCCTCATGATCCCCTATTGCCCGGGGGGCCCATGAGTTTTCAGTCCACCCCTGCCCTGCTGGCCTTCCCCACATGCATTCTCCAGCATGTACAGTAGGGGGCTGGCTGTGAACCATCAGGAAATGTCGGCTGACTCTGGAAGCCAAGATGGTGGCATGGAAGATGGGAAACCCTGCATGGAAGACAATACTGGACTGCACGGGTTGGCTAAAACTGGTGCACTCAAAATCTGGTGCAGCTCTGCATGGGAGCCAATCATCTTCTTACTTCATCTTGTTCATTGAAGCTTTGACAATAAAACCTGGAAGTTGTTTGTTTTCCATTCAGAGCTGCACAAGATTTTGCACCCTCCAGATTCAGTAAATAACCCCCTATATGTTGCTTAAAAGTCAGCAGTTACAGTACATGTAGCCACTGTCTTTTCCCATTCCAGGGGGAGCATCCTTTTAATCTGCCATTTCCTTTTCTCGCTTCCTGTCCCGGTGTCACCTCTTTACCTGGACAGAAAGTGAGAGGATCTCTCTGACTGATTACTGCTGGAAAACATAGGTTAAAAAACATGTGTTTAGCCGCGTTTGCGTTTAGAAGCGTTTTTTAAAGATAAGCACAGGAGAACCTCCCAAATGCCCAGAATGCACTGAAAAGTGGTAAATTATTAACAATTTCAGACTGTTTCAGAGAAATACAGAGAGTAGAAGCAGAGACAGCAGTATGTGTTGAGATTAGCTTAGGCGTGAGCTTCTCATTAACATTTTGTTTTGTTTCCAAGGGTGGGAAAGGTGTCTGGTGGAGGGAGTCATTAAGGCCACCTGGCAGGGGGTCTTCCTGAGGAATCTGAGGTGTGAATGTCATTAACATATCTTTTGTTTCCAAGGGTGGGAGAGGTCTGAGGCGTGAATGGCCATTAACATATCTTTTGTTTCCAAGGGTGGGAGAGGTCTGAGGCGTGAATGGTCATTAACATATCTTTTGTTTCCAAGGGTGGGAGAGGTCTGAGGTGTGAATGGTCATACATATCTTTTGTTTCCTAGCTTGGGAGAGGTCTGAGGTGTGAATGGTCATTAACATATCTTTTGTGTCCAAGCGTGGGAGAGGTCTGAGGTGTGAATGGTCATTAACATATCTTTTGTGTCCAAGGGTGGGAGAGGTCTGAGGTGTGAATAGTCATTAACATATCTTTTGTGTCCAAGGCTGGGAGAGGTCTGCGGTGTGAATTGGTCATTAACATATCTTTTGTGTCCAAGGCTGGGAGAGGTCTGAGGTGTGAATTGGTCATTAACATATCTTTTGTGTCCAAGGCTGGGAGAGGACTGAGGTGTGAATGGTCATTAACATATCTTTTGTGTCCAAGGCTGGGAGAGGTCTGAGGTGTGAATAGTCATTAACATATCTTTTGTGTCCAAGGCTGGGAGAGGTCTGCGGTGTGAATTGGTCATTAACATATCTTTTGTGTCCAAGGCTGGGAGAGGTCTGAGGTGTGAATGGTCATTAACATATCTTTTGTGTCCAAGGCTGGGAGAGGTCTGCGGTGTGAATTGATCATTACAATGTGTGACAAGCTTGGTAGGAACATCCTGTGTTCAGTGTTTTGTCCATTTGAGTACCTTGAAAACGCTTTGCATGCATTTTTCATGATGAAAAAAGATCTGGACAGTATCGGGAACTGGAACGGTTAAAAAAAATTTCAAACACAAACGCTTAGAAATGCGATGTGCCACGTTTACAAGCATTTTGCATTTGAAACAGGAAATGGAAAAGTTAAAAAAATGTTCCAAACGCTTTACACGCATTTATAAGCGTTTGAAACGCTGATAAAATCTACTCCTGAACACAGGTTTGGTGCGTTCAAAAAAACGACTGTAAACTCAAATGCCTGTAAAGGACGATGTGTACACGGACACATAGGAGGACATTAGGGAGAGTTCAGGGGCTGCTGAAAAAAACGCAGAAAAGCTCCTAAACGTGCGTTTATCAGCTGCAGTGTACATGGATCCTTATAAACTTGGAGAACATGAATGATGAAAGAAGCAATATGGACAACGTGCGGAGGATTGAGAAGCGATTATTTCCACGACTGTTATAAACAGGCCTCTGGCAGCGCTTGCGGGATTCTGTGAAGGATCCAGTTCCGGCGCTACACTGCCAGCAGAAACTGGTAAACAAAGTGTATTTATAATGCAGGCGATGCAAAGCGTTCGCCACGTATGTCCTTTTAATTTTAGCGTTTATAGCTCGGCTCGAGCCTAGATTAATTTTTCTATTTTCGGCATCCGCCCGCTTATTAATGGGGGCATAAAACAGCATGCTATGCACAAAGCCCTACCACGAGACAAAAACTAATTAGTCTCTTAAACATAGACGCTCAGTGATTACCTGCCGGTCGGGTAATTCGCTGTTTTCTGCACCACTGACTTGGGGGTTTATGGGCAGATGCGGAGCGTTGAATCTTCGGGGCACGATTAAGTCTGACCCTCATTGTTCAGTCCTGAGCTGCTCCGAACAGCGAGCGTCGACTCAGCCCGCACCCAGTGCTGCTTTTTTTTTTGTTGGCCACGAGGAGGGAGGAGAAGGTAATTATTTCAGGAAAGTTGGATTTAGATTAGCGCAGGTCAGCAGAGGTTGGTGCTTAATTGGTAGCACACAGGAGCCCCTCTGCCTTAATGTATTTTCTTTAAGAATTGAGACACAAATTGGGGAATCTACATAACAAATCACACGCCTATGAAAGGGCACCGGTGATAGAATGGTAAGAAGAGGATACAAATCGGAGGTTTTTTATTGCCTCCTGGGCATAAAACATGGAGATATTAAATTAAGTCCAGGGAGTCAGACGAACGACTTCTACATCGACACGGAATGTGCAGTTGGTTCTTGACAATTAAAAAAAACGTAAAAAAAAAAAAAGCTGACTATTTCTCCTTCTGCAACTTCTCCCATGCTGCTCTTTTGCTCTGGAATTTCCTTGTGTGGGCCCAAGGACACTGGGCGTTTGAGGTTCCGGAGTTTAGGTGTGGGTGGAACCCGCCGGACAAGTTGTGAACAAGAAGAGTTTTGTGTGTTCTGGAAAGCTTCGGAGGTATGTGAGTGCCTGATGTATACTGACGTTCAGCCCCGCGGCGTGAGGCTCCAGTGTTTAGATGTGGGTGGCCATTGATCCCTATCCCCACCACTGCCACTGATGTCATCCCTATCCCCACGACTGCCACTGATGTCATCCCTATCCCCACCACTGCCACTGATGTCATCCCTATCCCCACGACTGCCACTGATGTCATCCCTATCCCCACGACTGCCACTGATGTCATCCCTATCCCCACCACCGCCACTGATGTCATCCCTATCCCCACCACTGCCACTGATGTCATTCCTATCCCCACCACTGCCACTAATGTCATCTCTTTTCCACCACCACCATCACCACTGCCACTGAAGTCATCCCTATCCCGCCACCACTGCCGCTGATGTCATCCCTATCCCCACGACTGCCACTGATGTCATCCCTATCCCCACCACCGCCACTGATGTCATCCCTATCCCCACCACTGCCACTGATGTCATTCCTATCCCCACCACTGCCACTAATGTCATCTCTTTTCCACCACCACCATCACCACTGCCACTGAAGTCATCCCTATCCTGCCACCACTGCCACTGATGTCATCCCTATCCCCACTACTGCCACTGATGTCATCCCTATCCCACCACCATCGCCACTGATGTCATCCCTATCCCGCCACCACTGCCACTGATGTCATCCCTATCCCCGCTACTGCCACTAATGTCATCCCTATCCCCACCACCGCCCACTGATGTCATTCCTATCCCCACCACTGCCACTGATGTCATCCCTATCCCCGCTACTGCCACTAATGTCCTCCCTATCCCCACCACCGCCCACTGATGTCATTCCTATCCCCACCACTGCCACTGACGTCATCTCTATTCCACCGCCATTGCCACTGATGTCATCCCTATCCCCACCACCGCCATATATATCATCCCTATCCCTGCCACTGATGTCATCCCTAACCCATCACCACCACTGCCACCAATGTCATGCCTATCTCCACCACTACCATTGATGTCATCCCTATCCCACCACCACTGATTTCATCCCTTTCCCCACCGCCACTAATGTCATCCCTATCTCCACCACTGCCACTGATTTCATTCCTATCTCTACCACCGCCACTGATTTCATCTCTATTCCACCACCACCGCCACTGATGTCATTCCTATCCCCACCACCACCACTGATGTCATCCCTATCCCCACCACTGATATCATCCCTATGCCCACCAGCACTGCCACCATCCCTATGCCCACCAGCACTGCCACAGATGTCATCCCTATCCCCTCATCACCATTGCCACTAATGTCATCCCTATCCCCATCACTACCATTGCCACTGATGTCATCCTTATCCCCCCATGACCACTGCCTTAGGCAAATTAGGTGGCCGCGAGGCCCCTGTGAGTGTGAGGCCTTAGGTGGCCTAATTTCCTAAGTAAAGAGCCGCCTCTGCCTGCAACCCCCCCTCCCCAATCGATGGTCCTGTCTAGCATGGCACATGGACCTATGCGGAATCTGAAAAGCAATAATTCGAGGGTCTGACCAAGCCCCCCTCCCCCCCAATCGATGGTCCTGTCTAGCATGGCACATGGACCTATGCGGAATCTGAGCGATAATTCGAGGGTCTGGCCAAGCCCCCGTATCTGGCGATATTTGCAGTGAAGCACTTTTGGAATCTATAGCCGGTAGTGATGGGAAACGAGGCGACGGTGCCCTTTGTTAAAAACGAATCTTGGCTCTGTTCTGTCCGATTTCCTCCATCTTTTTCTACAGGACGTTATCCAAAGAGCCGCTGATCTGTAAAAAGCATTACAATCGTCTGCATTCCCATCTGGGGGGAGAACGACACCATCACAGCCCTGGCCCCAGCAGTGACACCTTACCCCCTCTCCCAGCCCATGCCAGAATCCGGTCCCTTCAATATTTTCTGGCATCGCTCCGCATGCCGCCCTCCTTCGGTTTCCCGAGTCCTCCCGGTATCCGGGGCAATGCGTAGTTAGTTTCCCTGGAAACACACTGACTGCACGCTCTAGCAGAGCAGATTAAGACGGGGACTGTGCTGCCTTTCCTCTGATACAGAACCATCTCCACTCCTCGCCGCCTCGCATCCGAGCCGCCTCGCATTACATCATTGGTGTGCAGCCCGGGGAATATCTAATGCCTTTAATGAGCATACTCTTATGTTTTATTGCGAGTTGCTTCTTCAGCGTTTTACAGCCCAATTCCGTATTTACAAACAGACGCCGCATGCAGAGGCGTGCGCCGCGCTCCGCCATAAACCGGAGGGCGAGATTAACTCTTTTAAATAAACTACAAGAGGAAGACGCCGTTTGCTTTCTATGTCCTGAATCGCTCGGTTTACAACTGCCTCGTAGCATGCGATTAAAGCTCAAACTACGGGCGAAAGCTTTTTAGTTTTTTTTCTTTTCAAGCTGAAGTTTAATCGGCTTATATTTCCTTTCCCTGGTTCCTCGCCCCCCCCCCCCTTCCCCCCCCCCCACCGTCATCAACATGCTAATCACATTTTTAAATATAACCTTTCCATTTTCATGGCGTACCTTATTTTACTACCGGGTCTCTGTGCTTCTCTATGCATGGCTGGTGGGAGGGGACATTGTGCTGTACGTAGCTGTGACATCACATCACCCTGCCTTGTACATCTCTCAAGGGCCCTCGGTCCTGATGCAGGCAGTGGGCTGGCTCTTGGGAGGAGTAAGGGCTCGTTCACACTTGACTTTTTTTCCAACTCTTGCCAAACGCCCCGGTAGCGTTTGAAAAGCGTCGGTCCGGCGTTTGCGGAGCATTTTTAGTGCTCCGCAAACGCTCCAAAAATGCCGTATGCGCGGTTTAGCAGCGATTGCTAGGCGTTTGCCAAGCGTTAAAAATGCCCCACAAACGCCTCGCAACTGCGTCGCAAACGGGTGTTTGTGGAGCGGCACCATAGACTTGAATAGGAGGCTTCAACTCCTCCTGACTCGACCAGAGGCGTCCGTTTTGCCGCAACGTGACGCTAACGCTCCTGTGTGAACAGCACTATGTGCTGCAATGGGCAGAATTTTCCGAGGCATTTGGAAAACGGTAAAAACGCTTCCCAAACGCCTGTCTGCCGCCTGCTGACAAGGCTAGTGTGAACGTAGCCGTAGGCAAATATGAAAATGTCTTGATGGGTGGGTGTCAGTCTGGAGGAGCCAGTCTGGAGGAGCGGGCGTCTAAAGCCGAGACTCCAGGATTGGAAGAACTGAAATTAATGAAGAAAGGGGTGGGGCTAGGGACAGTCCGGCTGGGGAGGAAAGAGCTAGATGATGCTGGAAAATGAGGTGGGCTGTGAATGACTTGCTACAGCCTCTAATACATAATGTGAGAAGATCACAGTAACAAATATTGAAATCACAGTATTTGTGCGGGTCCCCCATTCCTCTGTGTGGGTGGTGCGGCTGCAGGTATTTGTGTGGGTCCCCCATTCCTCTGTGTGGGTGGTGCGGCTGCAGGTATTTGTGGGGGTCCCCCATTCCTCTGTGTGGGTGGTATGGCTGCAGGTATTTGTGTGGGTCCCCCATTCCTCTGTGTGGGTGGTGCAGCTGCAGGTATTTGTGCGGGTTCCCCATTCCTCTGTGTGGGTTGTGCGGCTGCAGGTATTTGTAGGGGTCCCCCATTCCTCTGTGTGGGTGGTGCGGCTGCAGGTATTTGTGGGGGTCCCCCATTCCTCTGTGTGGGTTGTGCGGCTGCAGGTATTTGTAGGGGTCCCCCATTCCTCTGTGTGGGTGGTGCGGCTGCAGGTATTTGTGTGGGTCCCCCATTCCTCTGTGTGGGTGGTGCGGCTGCAGGTATTTGTGGGGGTCCTCCATTCCTCTGTGTGGGTGGTATGGCTGCAGGTATCTGTGCGGGTCCCCCATTCCTCTGTGTGGGTGGTGCGGCTGCAGGTATCTGTGCGGGTCCCCCATTCCTCTGTGTGGGTGGTGCGGCTGCAGGTATCTGTGCGGGTCCCCCATTCCTCTGTGTGGGTGGTGCGGCTGCAGGTATTTGTGTGGGTCCCCCATTCCTCTGTGTGGGTGGTGCGGCTGCAGGTATTTGTGTGGGTCCCCCATTCCTCTGTGTGTGTGGTGCGGCTGCAGGTATTTGTGGGGGTCCTCCATTCCTCTGTGTGGGTGGTGCGGCTGCAGGTATTTGTGTGGGTCCCCCATTCCTCTGTGTGGGAGGTGCGGCTGCAGGTATTTGTGGGGGTCCCGCTGTGGCTACAGGTATTTGTGCGGGTCCCGCAGCGGCTGCAGGTATTTGTGGGGGTTCCGCAGCGGCTGCAGGTATTTGTGCGGGTCCCGCAGCGGCTGCAGGTATTTGTGGGGGTCCCGCTGTGGCTGCAGGTATTTGTGTGGGTCCCGTAGCGGCTGCAGGTATTTGTGCGGGTCCCGAAGCGGCTGCGGGTATTTGTGGGGGTCCTGCAGCGGCTTCAGGTATTTGTGTGGGTCCCGCAGCGGCTGCAGGTATTTGTGGGGGTCCCGCTGTGGCTGCAGGTATTTGTGCGGGTCCCGCAGCGGCTGCAGGTATTTGTGGGGGTCCCGCTGTGGCTGCAGGTATTTGTGTGGGTCCCGTAGCGGCTGCAGGTATTTGTGCGGGTCCCGAAGCGGCTGCGGGTATTTGTGGGGGTCCTGCAGCGGCTTCAGGTATTTGTGTGGGTCCCGCAGCGGCTGCAGGTATTTGTGGGGGTCCCGCTGTGGCTGCAGGTATTTGTGCGGGTCCCGCAGCGGCTGCAGGTATTTGTGGGGGTCCCGCAGCGTCACCACCCGCATCCATATGAACCGAGCCATAAGGCACATGCAGACTTCTAGGAAGATGGTTATTGACACCAACACTCCGGTGACAGGTTCTCGTTAAACTCGTTTCCTATTTTCTCAATGACGACATACACATTTCTCCGGGTTTTGCATACGAGGCAATGGATACATTTCGTGCCGATAGGCGTTTAAACATGTCGCGGTGGAGCCCGGCCGAGATTCGGGATTCCTTGAAACCCATTTGAGCGTTTTTAAACATGGAAAAGGCCGACCTCCTAAAGAGCTGACAGAGCGGCCTCTCTTCATGTGACGGCTCCACTCATCAGCCAACAACATCTGCTCTCTGCAGTCACACCTTCCCCCCGGAGACCGCTGGTGGGGCGGATGTGGCCAATAAAACGCATTTGTCGCTGGAAACTCACATTTTCCAGTTCCGCCTCACATTACTAGCCCCCGTCACCCTGACACTATAAAGATCGCCCCATCGCCCGCCTTTTTCCTCAATTTAGACTTTTTGATTTCTTTTAGTGGCTTTCAGCGAGAAGGTGCCAACGCCGGAAAATACCCGACACCCGTCCCAGATCCCGACCCCCCCCCCGGACTGGGGTGTCAGGAGACATTCTCATTTTATAGGAACATCTGGGGAACTGCCACCTTCACCTTTTCACAGCATAAAGAATAATTAGCACCTGAAATGGCGCCGGCTGTGCGGGGGGGCGAAAGGTGGCGGATGAAACTGACGTCGGGAGGGTATCTCAGGTGACTCTTCCTGTGTCACCTGTAGATGTACAGAAGAAAGCTGGGAATTCCACCAACAGAGGAGGGATGGAGAGAGAAAGTCCATCCGACGACAGCGACATAGGAAGAGGAAGAGAGGGAGGGAGATCTGAGAACAAAACGCTTTTTATGTGGCTGAATATAAACGACTTTCAATATATCCCTCAATAGTCACGTTGTGAGTGCCAAACGCCTTTGTACACAAATTAATTCCTTTTAAAAATCGCAGTGACATCATCACTGGGCTGTGCATAGCCTGTGCAGGAACAAAGCTGTGGGAGGGACCTAGCAGGCTCCACCCACTACAGGTTGCCTGCAGTAAAGTATGGAAGGGGGTGGAGACAAGACCAGGGAGTGGAGACAACGCAAGTCACCTTGCTCAAGGAGAGAGTACAGAGCTGTGGGAGGGACCCAACAGGCTCCACCCACTACAGGCTGCCTGCAGTAAAGTGCAGGAGGGGGCGGAGAAAAGACCAGTCACCTTGCTCAAGGAGAGAGAGCAGAGCTGTGGGAGGGATCTAGCAGGCTCCACCCACTACAGGCTCTCTGTAGTAGTGTGGAAGGGGGTGGAGACCAGGCCAGTCACCCTGATCAAGGAGAGGGAGCAGAGCTGTGGGGAGACCCAGCAGGCTCCACCCACTACAGCTGTCTGTAGTAAAAGTATGGAAGGGGGTGGAGACCAGACCAGTCACCCTGATCAAGGAGAGGGAGCAGAGCTGTGGGGAGACTCAGCAGGCTCCACCCACTACAGCTGTCTGCAGTAATGTATGGAAGGGGGCGGAGACCAGACCAGTCACCCTGATCAAGGAGAGGGAGCAGAGCTGTGGGGAGACTCAGCAGGCTCCACCCACTACAGGCTCTCTGTAGTAAAGTATGGAAGGGGGCGGAGACCAGACCAGTCACCCTGATCAAGGAGAGGGAGCAGAGCTGTGGGGAGACCCAGCACGCTCCACCCACTACAGGCTGTCTGCAGTAAAGTATGGAAGGGGGCGGAGACAAGACCAGTCACCCTGCACAAGTAGAGAGAGCAGCAATGACTGGTCTTTATTAGCTATTATCTCTCCCATATGATGACTGGTTTGGCAGTGTGCAGGTTCCTTCATTCTTACTGTTGGAGAAATAATAAAACAAAGGGCTTGTTACTCCGACGGAAGCTGCACGGAATCAGAACTCTCACCTGGGTGATCCGGATAACCTGGATACAAAGAATTCTGTTCAGGTTTGTACCATATGGCATTTTATATGTAGCCCAAGAAAGAGAAGAAAGTGAAAACTATTTCTGCGCCAATTCAAAACTCCAAAGTCTAAACTGCTGCTGTGCAATGTGAAAAACACAAATAATAACAAATATATATAAACAGCGCAAACATAGACTTCTAAATAAAATAAAAAAATATTAAAAATATTTTTATAAAGTGAATAATAATAATAGATAGTGAATATCCCCAATAAACACCAAAAGTCTGTGTATGATGAAAAAAATTCCAAAATTTCTTCAAAGGTAAAAAAGCTTCCACCTTCCACCCGGGCAAACCAACATCAAATGCACTCACCAGATATTGGTGAATGAGAAGCCTTTAGGGATTTTAAAGGGATCCTAAACCCTCTTTAGCATCCACTCTATGGAATTCTTCACCCTCAGAATCGGCTCCACCGTTCAACCGGGAGAAAAAAATCTCAAATAGTGTAATATTGCCAATCAACAATATAATTAAAAGCGAAGATTAAGGCCACTCACATGTCACATTTATTGAAACCATGGCCTTCAAAATGGAAAACGAGCACTTTTCAGCCTTCGAATTCAGGAATCCCACATCACAGCCACAGGATACAGCCGAGGATCCACACAGAGACCAGAAAAATTTCAAAAATGGCCGCTGGAACGCACCGCTCAGCGTGCGCTCCACTCACCGGAAGTGACGTCAGACACACGGAGTGCAGACCGGAAATACGTCAACGCGTTTCGCCCCTCCCGATGTTGACGAATTCCATAGAGTGGATGCTAAAGAGGGTTTAGGATCCCTTTAAAATCCCTAAAGGCTTCTTACTCACCAATATCTGGTGAGTGCATTTGATGTTGGTTTGCACGGGTGGAAGGGCGAAGCTTTTTTAAATTTGAAGAAATTTTGGAATTTTATTTTCATCATACACGGACTTTTGGTGTTTATTGGGGATATTCACTATCTATTATTATTATTCACTTCATAAAAATATTTTTTATATTTTTTTATTTTATTTAGAAGTCTATGTTTGCGCTGTTTATATATATTTGCAAGAAAGAGAAGACTCTGAAATCTACCAGTTTCCAGGAACGAGTTAAACGTTGTTGGAAGCTCCACTGACAGTCCTTCCAGCTTCATCTTGGTTGCACATCCATCCAAGAGAGTCTTGGAAAATGGATATTGGATAACACAGCCGGGCTGGGCTGCCACATACTAGAGCGGCATGAACACACCAGTGCGGACTGGCACGGCCTGGACTCCGGCCACAATGGAAAATGTTGGGAACCGTGGCCAGGAAACCAAGACTTGTGGCGTTCTCCTTGAGGAGCGGGAGCAGTTAAGGACGTGGAGTCAAGGTTACAATCCCCGTCTGGCAAAGACACGCAACAACCTCGTGAAACTGCTTGCAGGATTTTAATTGCATTTCATCCAGAGGCTAAATGAGAGGTTATATTCTCGTATGTTCTCTCCAAATGATTGTTGCCAATCTGAACTCACCACATGGTTCTACTGCAGCTGCCAATGCCTGAGTGTTCTCAGGAAGAACCCGATATTAACTGGCATAACAAAGATGGACAAAGCTCCAGACATTCTGCATTGCGCACAAAGCGTATCATATGGAAGGTTCTTAAGAGTGTTAAATGTTTGAATGTTCTAGAATTTACCTAAATTCCAAAAACTAAAGGATGTCTATTGGTTCAAATCTGTCCAACAGGAAAGAATCACCTGACTGGTGATCCAGAACAAGAACACACCCACCCGGGCATATTGGGTTCATAGAACAACAGTGAGACCATTTCATATTGACACTTAGAGGTCCTGGAACAATGACACACTGACAGTTGGGGGTCCCAGGACAATGATACCCTGACACATGAGGGTCACATAATAATGACACACTGACTTTTGGGGGTCTCAGAACAATTATATAATGAAACTTGAGGGTCCCAGAACAATGACACTTGGGGGTCTCAGAACAATGACACACTGACAGTTGGGGGTCTCAGAACAATTATATAATGAAACTTGGGGGTCCCTGAACAATGATACACTGACACTTGAGAGTCTCAGAACAATAATGAAAATTGGGAGTCCCAGGACAATGGCACTTGGGGGTTCCAGAACAATGACACTTGGGAGTCTCAGAAGAATAATGAAGCTTGGGGGTCCCTGAACAATGACACGCTGACACTTGGGGGTTCCAGAACAATGACATACAATTGGGGGTCTCAGAACAATAATGAAACTTGGGGGTCCCAGGACAATGACACTTTGGGGTTCCAGAACAATGACACACTGAAAGTTGGGGATCTCAGAACAATTATAGAATGAAACTTGAGGGTTCCAGAACAATGACACACTGACACTTGGGGGTGTCAGAATAATGAAACTTGGGGGTCCCAGGAAAATGACACTTGGGGGTTCCAGAACAATGGCACACTGACATTTGGGGGTCTCAGAACAATTATAGAATGAAACTTGGTGATTCCAGAACACTGACACACTCACACTTGGGGGTTCCAGAACAATGACACACTCACACTTGGGGGTTCCAGAACAATGACACACTCACACTTGGGGGTTCCAGAACAATGATACACTCACACTTGGGGTGTCAGAATAATAATGACACTTGGGGATCCCAGGACAATGACACTTGGGGGTCCCAGAACAATGACACACTGGCAATTGGGGGTGTCAGAACTATAATGAAACTTGGGGGTCCCAGGACAATGACACTTGGGGGTTCCAGAACAATGACACACTGACACTTGAGAGTTCCAGAACAATTACACACTGACACTTGGGGGTGTCAGAATAATAATGAAACTTGGGGGTCCCAGGACAATGACACACTGACAGTTGGGGGTCTCAGAACAATTGTATAATGAAACTTGGGGGTTTCAGAACAATGACACACTCAGACTTGGGGGTTCCAGAACAATGACGCACTGACACTTGGGGGTGTCAGAATAACAATAACACTTGGGGGTCCCAGGACAATGACACTTGGGGGTCCCAGAACAATGACACACTGACACTTGAGGGTCTCAGAACAATAATGAAACTTGGTGATCCAGGACAATGACACACTGACACTTGGGGATCCAGGACAATAACACCTGACACTTGGGGATCCAGGACAATAACACCTGACACTTGGGGATCCAGGACAATGACACACTGACACTTGGGGATCCAGGACAATAACACCTGACACTTGGGGATCCAGGACAATGACACACTGACACTTGGGGATCCAGGACAATGACACACTGACACTTGGGGATCCAGGACAATGACACACTGACACTTGGGGATCCAGGACAATGACACACTGACACTTGGGGATCCAGGACAATGACACACTGACACTCGGGGATCCAGGACAATGACACACTGACACTCGGGGGTTTCACAATAATGATGCACTGCTACTTTGGGGTCCCAGAACATGGACAGACACTAATGTAGAGCAGTCTTGGTGGGTATGCTGAGACTCGTAGTTGCCAAGGTTGCTGGAGCTTTGCCCTGGCTTCATACCTATCACCGCAGACAGACGAGACTCTGGAATATGGGGACAGAAATGTGGAGACAGTTAATGATGTTCTCAGACAGTACGTTTGGGCCGCAGTATGAAAGGAGCCCTCTGATTAGGTTTGGGTGTAGGCGTACAAACAAAACAAAGACACAACAATAAGGTGACTGTACATCTCTGAGCCCCAACCTGTTCTACTTGTAAACCTCCCCCCCCCCCCCCCTCCGTGGGCCTGATGAACAGGCATTGCCGGGAGACAGCAACTCTCCCCACGGCGGTCCTCTCCGCGCCGATCCCCCAGACACACAGCCCTAATCTGCTGTACATAAGCATAACACTAGAGATCAATAAAAATAGCATTTTCATTCTTAATACAATGTATTTATAACCCGAGCAGCTGTATTCTCCTGACGCCGCAAAAAGCTTTCTACATGCAATAAAAAAAAAGCAAAGTATTTAAGAAGAATCTAGCTCAGGGCTCGCTGCATAAGAAATAAATTGTACTAGAAGAACGTTCTTAAAGAGTCATTCCACCTAAAAGGATTTCTGTTCATAATATCTCTGCAGGACTGGCGGGATTTCCCCATCACAGTACCAGGCTGTGCTACGGGTGCCCCTGGGGAGCCGCCACGTCCGAGGGTTCCAACATTTGCGGTCTCTATAATAAAACAAAATACCATTTTGTGACGGGAGTCACTTTGGGTGGGGGGCCCATGGAGCACAGCTCACTTTGGAGAGGTGGGGAGACCCCTGTCTCAGCTCCCCATATCCCTCTTATATGTAAGTCACCCTGTGCCTGTTAGGAGTACAGGGTGATCTGTCCTAATATTGGGGTGGGGGGTTGTTGATTGTTTATTGTCATGTGGTTGCATCCCATTGTTCTATTGTGTGTCTTGCTTGGGAGCAAACTATTATGGGATGTATGTGTTTATGGGTATTGGCTTGGTGGTGGAGGGGGGTGTCTCCAGCAGCCCTCCCTCCTGATGGGACTGTCTGTTGGTGTGTCTCTTGTTACTAAAGGTAGATTGCCCCGCCCTGTGTCATTATGCAGGGAGGGGGGATTGTCCCCTGAGTGTATATATCTTGTATCTGTGTTAAAATAAACTAGTCTACTTCCTGGTTTACTTCAAGTCTGGTGTCGTCTAGTCTTGTATGGTCGGCTGTGGTGTCTGTGGTCGGTGCTTGGACGGGGAAGCGGTATTCTAACAGAAGTACCCAAGCGCAGATCGGGTTGGTTCCATTACAACCATGGTTAGCTGCAGGAGCTGTCAGGCTTCTATTGTATTCAATGGGGCTGTCATCACAGCTATGAAACGCCCGCTGGGTCTCCCGCATGTTATCGCTGAAGGCCCCAATCCCAAGTGTGAACGGGGCATTAGTGGTTAGCACTTCAGCCTTGCAGCACTGGGGTCCTCAGTTCAAATCCTGGCCAGGACACTATGGGGGTGAATTACTAAAACCATAGAGTGCAAAACCTCTGCATTTTAGCCAATCAGCTTCTACTTTCAGCTCGTCCAATTAAGCTCTGACAATAAAACCTGGAAGCTGATTGGTTACTATGCACAGCTGCACAAATTTTTGCACTCTCCAGTTTTAGTAAATCAACCCCAGACTGCATGTAGTTTGCATGTGTTTTCTACAGTCATGGGAGTTAATTTGCTCCGGCCCAAACTGGTCCTAGTATGTATGTGATTAGATTGCAAGCTCCTGTGGGACAGAGACTGACGTGAATGTACAATATGTGATTTTTGGTGCTTTATAAGCCCTGGTTCACATATCTGCGTTCCTGCGGGCCACATTTTGCTCGGGCACAAGAGCCCATTCATTTGAATGGACTCCCGTGTCCCATGACACGCAGGGAAGAAGTCCCTATATTTCTTTGGAAACCGCAGCCGAGGTTCCCGGTGCAGTTGCGATCTCCAGTGCGGGCGGCGTGCCATTAGAATTAATGACACCCATCCGCGGGTCCGCATTCCTCTGTGCGGGTGGTGCGGCTGCACGGAATTTTGCTTGGATCCGCAGCGGCACCACCTGCACAGATGTGAACCAAGCCTAAATGCTTGTAATAAATAATACATTTGCCCTCTCTAAGCCCTGGTATGATGCGGTGCGGAGTTTGCAGCGTTTTCTGTGCGAATACCGCACTGCATCACAATTGCACCCCGTTCCTGCGAACTGCTGCGGGTGTGCATGTTAAGTTAACAACACCCCAAAATTGATCCATCATATTGCAGGATCTTTTCCTATCACTCTCCTCCTTAATCCCCCCCCTAATAAAAGATATTGTCAGAAACGCGTCGGATGTCCCACGAAAGCAGCTGTATTCACCATTGGGGAGAAAAAAGAATGTTCTGCAAACATCAAATTTGGACTTTCTACTTTGAATGATATTATTAATGATATATTATTAATGATATTAATGAAATTATAATTTTTCTTTGCTTTTGTTCTTTTTTTATCATGTTTTTACATTTTGAGGATTGTTGTTGTGTGTTGGACCCCATTGGTCCCGGTGACCACTGTCTCTGGAACAGAAAATAATGAAAACCCAAAATGTTTGACTTGTTAGAGATACAACAGCATGTACTATATAGTATTGTGTGTTAATATCACTTGACCAGTAGATGGTACTGTACACTAAGGTTACCAGTTGTGCATATGTGTAAAACTTGTTGGTTCTCTCTCTTCCTTTCTCTCTTCCTCTCTTCAAAACCAAGATGTCTGCTGAAATGTGCTCTGTATGTTTGCAACTTAAGCCACACAAGTAAAACAGAGTTTTGCCTCATCACAAGCTACCAGTGTCTTCTCTAACACATAACCAACATGACTTGTATAAGAATAGAGGGAAAGAAAAATTAGGAAAAATGTGCAAATAGGTACAACTTTTTTTTGTTTCTTTTTCCTGCGATGTGCAGAATCGGATCACATAGGTGTGAATACCCATACGATCCGATTCTAGTGCAGACCCAAAAGAGGGTTCTACACCTTTTTGGTGCGGGCGCGGTGCGAATAAAGCCATGCAAAATGTACGGCTCCAATCGCACCGCACACAAATCACGTGATTTGCACAGGAATGCGGTGCGTTTCCTGTGTGAATCGCATGCGATATACCGCACTGCGTATGTGTGAACCCGGCCTTAGACATATAACTTGTTCTCTATGGGTTGCAAGAGGTTGTTCATCTTTTTGTGCTTTGCAGTCATTTGTTCCATTTAGAAGGAAGCCGAGAATAATCCAAAAGTCACTTGAAGGTGGAAAAAAGCGTCGGAATTTTCAAAGGTAAAAAGCCGCGCGGAAGGTTTGATGGAACTCTGTTTACACTGGAGATTTGGGCAGGTGGTAGACCTTCGCTTCCTGACACAAAATCCAATAATCTTGTACCGTTTCCTCTATGAAGTGCTTCTGCTCCCTGAAGTATTAATGTGACATTCGGATGTATTTCACAGGAAGGTGCGGAGACCCCTCTCAGCGCCGGCCGCGCTCCCCCCGAGCTCGCCTTGTCAGCGTCTCTGGATGAGCAATAGCGGTGGTCAATCGATAGTCTTGGGCCAGACAAAGCCGCGTCTTAAATGGAAGAGACGCGGGAGCTGGATAAGTTTATCTTCCTGTGTCAGAGTGACAGGTGGCTGAAAAATGGCTCCCATCATGTACAGCAAACTTCCTCCTGTCCTGTTGCAATTCCAAACCGCGTCTGGCGGTGGAGCGTTCGGAAAGTGACAGGCGAGTCTATAGCCGGACGCACGCCGCACACACCGGCACAAGCACTGCATTAATCACAGGAGCAACTCGGCCAACTTCTGCCGACTGTTCTGTAGGGGGAGCAGACATTGACTGATGTATGCAGTGCTGAGGTGGGACGTGGGGGTCAAAGGCAAAATTCAGCTAAAACTCTTTTTTTTTTAGTTTTGGACATATAAGGGAAAGGTTAGAATCCATGTTCGGTTTTTATTATTCTAAGGCCCCATGTACACGGGACACTTCCGAACGATGGAAACTGACTGCTGGAAAAAGTAGGTTAAAAAACATCTGTTTAGCCATGTTTGCATAATGCGTTTATGTGTGTTTGCGTTTAGAAGCGTTTTTTAAAGATAAGCAAAGGAGAACCTCCCAAATACCCAGAATGCACTGAAAAGTGGTAATTTATTAACTATTTCAGACTGTTTCAGAGAAATACAGAGAGTAGAAGCAGAGACAGCAGTATGTGTTGAGATTAGTTTAGGAGTGAGTTGCTCATTAACATTTCCAAGGGTGGGAAAGGTGTCTGGTGGAGGGAGTCATTAAGGTCACCTGGCAGGGGGTCTTCATGAGGAATTTGAGGTGTGAATGGTCATTAACATATCTTTTGTTTCCAAGGGTGGGAGAGGTCTGAGGTGTGAATGGTCATTAACATATCTTTTGTTTCCAAGGGTGGGAGAGGTCTGAGGTGTGAATGGTCATTAACATATCTTTAATTTCCAAGGGTGGGAGAGGTCTGAGGTGTGAATTGGTCATTAACATATCTTTTGTTTCCAAGGGTGGGAAAGGTGTCTGCTGGGGGGAGTCATTGAGGCCACCTGGCAGGGGGTCTTCATTAGGAATTTGAGGTGTGAATGGTCATTAACATATCTTTTGTTTCCAAGGGTGGGAAAGGTGTCTGCTGGATTCATTAAGGTCACCTGGCAGGGGGTCTTCATGAGGAATTTGAGGTTTGAATTGTCATTAACATATCTTTAATTTCCAAGGGTGGGAGAGGTCTGAGGTGTGAATTGGTCATTAACATATCTTTAATTTCCAAGGGTGGGAGAGGTCTGAGGTGTGAATTGGTCATTACCATGTGTGACCAGCTTGGTAGGAACATCCTGTGTTCAGTGTTTTGTCCATCTGAGTACCTTGAAAACGCTTTGCATGCATTTTTCATGATGAAGAAAGGCTCTGGACAGCATCGGGAACTGGAAGAGTTAAAAAAAAATTTCAACCGCTTATAAACGCGATTTGCCGCGTTTAGCCACATTTACAAGCATTTTGCATTTGAAACGCTGATAAAATCGACTGCTGAATGTAAGTTTTCTGTGTTCAAAAAACGACTGTGAACTCAAATGCCTGTAAACGACGATGTGTACACGGACACAGAGGAATACATTAGGGAGAGTTCAGGGGCTGCTGAAAAAAATGCAGAACAGCTCCGGAACGTCAGTTTATCAGCTGCAGTGTACATGAGCCCTAATGTGACAAATCCACGAGGTGCTGCGACTTTACAATTTATTAATTCAGTAAAGGAGAGAAAATATAATTATTCAAGGAGTCCCCCCTCCTCTCTTCAGTGGTTACCTGGAAAGTGGCTGAAAACAAAAAAAGAGTAAAAAAAAAAAAGTTGTACCTATTTGCAAATTTTTCTTTCCCTCTATTCTTATACAAGTCAAACATTTCGGGTTTTTATTATTTTCTGTTCCACAGACAGTGGTCACATTCCTCAAAATGTAAAAACAGATCAATGTGGAAATTGAACCCCCCCTCCCCACAAAAGTGATAGGAGACTTTGAAGGCAACTTTCTGGGAAACAGGTAAAATACAGAATAGTAGTTCATGCCCATGGGCAAATTAATTCAATATCCAGTATTGTTCGCTAATTGGGATTCGAGTAAAATTGACTTTGCAATGGCTACAGTCAGTTCAGTTCCACAGTCCGATGCAATTCTTAGGTTTGAAAAATTCTGGGCCACTGAATTTTTCATTATATTTATTCAGCTGCGTCTGAAAATATTGAATCGTTTTGTTAAATGAATAACAAATCCACTCGAAATGTCAAAACAGAAAACAAATTTAAAAAAAACAATTTTCAGAAATAAAAAAAGGAAAAGGTTTTTAACCCACCCCGGAAAAACAATGAATACATGAAACGAATCCTGAAGATATGAAACAAATTCCAAAAATGAATCGGATCAACGTAACGAATGCATCCGAAGTGAACATTTCCGGCGTGCATGTCTATCAAGGCCTCTGAATGCTTCCCACTTCATCGGGGCTTGAATGTTGAATGCTGATAAAGGGCTCAAGGAGACACAATTACCAGGATCCGCTAATTAAACTGTGACCTATGAAATGCAACCAGGGGCGGACTGACAACTCATGGGGTCCCCGGGCAATAGGGGATCATGGGGCCCCTGTGTCCTTGCCCAAACTCAAAAAAGCCTATGAAAAAGGTACCACTGGCATCTCATGGGGCCCCCCACTGACCCAGGGCCCTCAATAGGGGATCATGGGACACCTGTGTCCTTGCCCAAACTCAAAAAAGCCTATGAAAAAGGTACCAGGGGCATCTCATGGGGCCCCCTACTGACCCCAGGCCCTCGGGCAGTGCCCGAGTTTCCTAATGGTCAGTCCGCGCCTGAATACAACAGTCTCACCAACTCTGGAGAAATTTCTTACGTCTCGGTTTAATGAACATATTCTGGTGATAGCGCACCGATCTGGAAGAAATACACAAAGCAAGCCAAGATTCAAGGAAGAACACCCACGATGAATGGATTTAGACAATATCTGTGTATCCCGGAGTTCAGCTCTACATGGCAGGTACGCGGCGTTCCATCAAAAGCAAATATCTGATGTTTTTGTGCGTCCTTTATTCCCAGGAAGACACTTTGTATTTTGGCTACATCGCTCCTTTAAACTGATCCTAACTGTGATGCTAGCGCTATCAGAGGGGCCTGCGGACTTTCAATGTACTCGGAGAATCAGCAAGCCGTGCCGTGATTGCTGGCGAAGAGGTCAGACAGGTAGCAGTCAGGTATGAATGAATACACAGAGGTGACGGAGGAGAGGCGCTCCATCCCCTGTGCGCAGTCTGCTCACATCTCCTCTCTCTGAAGATTGATGTGTCAATAATGGTCACCCGTCTGCCCTGGGATGGAAGTGTGCAGTTATTACCGGACAGCCATCAACCGGCGGCATAACCGCCGGCTGCTTCCCCATCACGCATGACGGACGCAGAAAGATGGAGATAAACACAGTGCGGACCTGGGACACGATTGGCGCACTGTTCTCAAAGTACAGAACAAGAATTTCTGAAGGGCACCGCAGCCAAGTCAGCATGAGTAAAGAATATCTACACACAAGTACAAAAATTTATTATAGCCTGCCGGTCTTCAGATCTGCTGTCTGTATTCGTTTTCTTTGTAAGGCTTTTTATTCCATTTATTTTCCTGTGAGCAGTACACTTCCTGTCCTAGGGTGACAACGTTCACTTGCTCTATCTATGGAGGGAGCCGTGGGTGTCACCCAGGCTGGACTTCAAGTGGTCCTAAAGTCAAAAGGTTTTTTATACCTGTTTTTTGAATGTCAGAAGTATAAAAATTGCTTGTCCAACCATTAGAGGGTTGCCTTCATGGACTCGATCATTTTGAATGGCTTTACATGTCAATGTCTTGATTTTCGCAGAAACTGTGACATGTACACTTCGTTTTGTTATGGATCCATTTTCAGCTGAAAATCTAATTTATTACAGCAGGGATGTCAAACTGGCGGCCCTCCAGCTGTTACAAAACTACAATTCCCATCATGCCTCTGCCTTTGGGAGTCATGCTTGTAACTCTCAATCTTGCAATGCTTCATGGGACTTGTAGTTTGGCAATAGTTGGAGGGCCGCCAGTTTGACACTTCCTGTCCTAGGGTGACAATATTCACTTGCTCTATCTATGCAGGGAATCGTGGTTGTCACCCAGGCTGGACTTCAAGTGGTCCTAAAGTCAAAAGGTTTTTTTTACCTATTTTTTACCTAATCTATTACAGCAGGGGTGTCAAACTGGCAGCCCTCCGGCTGTTACAAAACTACAATTCCCATCATGCCTCTGCCTTTGGGAGTCATGCTTGTAACTCTCAATCTTGCAATGCCTCATGGGACTTGTAGTTTGGCAACAGCTGGAGGGCCGCCAGTTTGCCACCCGTGTATTACAGCCTACCGGTCTTTAGATCTGCTGGCTGCATTCGTCTTCTTTTTAAGGCTTTTTATTCCATTTATTTTCTTGTGAACAGTTCACTTCCTGTCCTAGGGTGACAACATTCACTTGCTCTATCTATGGACTTTACTTCGACTTTAATAATGGAGCAGCTGAAGTCCTGTATATGTGGTGTTGCTGTAGGGCAGTGGTCTCTAAACTGTGGCCCTTTATTTGCTTTTATCTGGCCCTTGGGACAATATTTTAACCACTGACACCAACAATAGGGCATAATCCCCCCCCATTGACACCAACAAAAGGGCACAATTTCCTCCCAATGACATCGATGGGGGACAAGTCCTGCTAATTATTATTATTATACGGGATTTATATTATTATTATTATTATTATTATTATAATACAGGATTCATATTATTATTATTATTATACTGGATTTATATTATTATTATTATACAGGATTTATATTATTATTATTATTATTATTATACAGGATTTATATTATTATTATTATTTTAATACAGAATTTATATTATTATTATTATACAGGATTTATATTATTATTATTATTATACTGGATTTATATTATTATTATTATACAGGATTTATATTATTATTATTATACTGGATTTATATTATTATTATTATACAGGATTTATATTATTATTATTATTATTATTATACAGGATTTATATTATTATTATTATTTTAATACAGAATTTATATTATTATTATTATACAGGATTTATATTATTATTATTATTATTATACTGGATTTATATTATTATTATTATACAGGATTTATATTATTATTATATAGGATTTATATTATTATTATTATACAGGATTTATATTATTATTATAATACAGGATTTATATTATTATTATACAGGATTTATATTATTAGTATTATTATACAGGATTTATATTATTAGTATTATACAGGATTTATATTATTATTATTATACAGGATTTATATTATTATTATACAGGATTTATATTATTATTATTATTATTATTATACAGGATTTATATTATTATTATAATACAGGATTTATATTATTATTATACAGGATTTATATTATTAGTATTATACAGGATTTATATTATTATTATAATACAGGATTTATATTATTATTATAATACAGGATTTATATTATTATTATTATTATACAGGATTTATATTATTATTATTATACAGGATTTATATTATTATTATTATTATTATAATACAGGATTTATATTATTATTATTATTATACAGGATTTATATTATTAGTATTATACAGGATTTATATTATTATTATACAGGATTTATATTATTATTATTATACAGGATTTATATTATTAGTATACAGGATTTATATTATTATTATTATTATTATTATACAGGATTTATATTATTATTATTATACAGGATTTATATTATTATTAATATACAGGATTTATATTATTAGTATTATACAGGATTTATATTATTATTATACAGGATTATTATTATTATTATACAGGATTTATATTATTATTATTATACAGGATTTATGGTGCCAACAGTTTGCTCAGCACTTTACAATATAACGGGGGACAATACAGCAACAATACAGTTCAATACAAAAGGGTTAGGAGGGCCTGATCCTGGGAGCTTACAATCTAGGATGACACCAACAATGGGGCACAATTCCTTCCAATGGCACCAAACATTTTCTACTCCCAATGACCTCCTAAAGTCAGACGGACCATAAACTTGCCCTTTGTGTAGAAAGTTTGGAGACCCCTGCTGTGTAGTATTGTTTGCCCCATAGTATATTAATGACAGGTACTCTTCGAAATTTTCTTCTCTTCTATGGGAGAGTAATGAACTCTCTAAGTGACAAATATTTTCCATCTTTTGAGGACAATATGATGAGGAAACATCCAACAATAACAAAGTCACTGTCGGTTGCGTCACTTTTCTGGATCTTGACGCATGGCGGGGAATGCGATCGTTCCCCCTGCAGAGCGACCCATGACCCGGACCAGCATTAGCTGCAGATATTTCAAGAATCCCATAAAAGACACAGAAAATGACCCCCGGCAGACCGCCGCGCTGAAAGGAAAGAGCAGAAAATAGCCTTTCCCGCCATTGGCCGAGGCTGCGCCGCCTGCCGGGGCTGGAGGTGAAGGTTGGTCCAGGTCAGATATAAATTGCTGCGGAGGTGACGCCACTTTGGAAGCCATTATTGTGGTATTGTCAAAGGCTGGAGGATTTCAGGGTAATTAGCTATGGCGGTTCGCGGTGAGCACGCCGCCTCGTCTCTGCGATTTATTTTCACAATCCAACCGGTAATTAGCCGTGACAATTAGATTGTAAGCTCTAACGAGCAGGGCCCCCCAAACGTCATATCTCCATGTTTACTGTATATCCGGCCCCCACTCTCGGCTGGAATCGGACGCGGCGCTCTGGAAATGGCGCAGATTTTTGGCGTTATTAACATTACAAGGTAAGTATCTGGATGAACAAACAGCCGAACGTGACAACCTGTTGTAATAGGTCCGAGTCTCCCGCCCACTAAAGCCGAACTTCGGGATTAGTAAAGATCATTTATATCCATTCCTCATGTGTTCTCCTTGAATCTCGGAGATCTTTGTGTATTTCCTCCAGATCTGGGCAGTAATCCAGTGTGAGACTTCCTGGAATAAAGACCGCTCACTGCTGACCTCTTTCCTTGGGTAGGGTGACTGGTCTCGTCTCCGCCCCCTTCTGTAGTTTTCTGTAGTGGGTGGAACCTGCTGGGCTCCTCCCACAGCTCTGCTCTCTGCACAGGCTAAGTACAGAACTTTAATGATGTCACTGCAATTTTTATAAAGGTAATATCTGGGTTTGCAAAGGCATTTGGTGCATACAGTACCTGTATGTCAGCCCGCATCGGTTCCTGTGTGGCTCACAGAGCGCCCAGTGATCCATGTATCACCCAGCAGATCACATTACCGTTGTGTCCGGGTGATCACGTGGTGTGGTACTGTGTGATTCTTGTGTCCAATCATATCATAAACAATTGCAACTGAAACCAAGCAACCAGTAGGCTGCTTGTACACTCACAGACTGCAGTGCCAGCCATACCCCATACGAGCGCCATGATCACAGCCATACCCCATACCAGCATCATGATCACCGCCATACACCATTCCAGCATCCTGATCACTGCCATACACCATACCAGTGCCCTGATCACCGCCATACACCGTACCAGTATCCTGATCACCGCCATACACCATACCAGCACCCTGATCATCACCATACCCCATACCAGTATCCTGATCACCACCATACCCTATACCAGCGTCCTGATCACCGCCACACCCCATACCAGCATCCTGATCACTGCCATACCCCATACCAGCATCCTGATCACCGCCATACCCCATACCAGAGTCCTGATCACCGCCATACACCATACCAGCATCCTGATCACCGCCATACCCCATACCAGAGTCCTGATCACCGCCATACCCCATACCAATGCCCTGATCACCGCCATACCCCATACCAGCATCCTGATCACCGCCATACCCCATACCAGAGTCCCGATCACCGCTATACCCCATACCAGTGCCCTGATCACCGCCATACACCATACCAGCATCCTGATCACCTCCATACCCCATACCAGCGCCCTGATCACCTCCATACACCATACCAGCATCCTGATCACCACTTTACCCCATACCAGAGTCCTGATCACCGCTGTACCCCATACCAGAGTCCTGATCACCGCCATACCCCATGCCAGCATCCTTATCACTGCCATACCCCATACCAGTGCCCTGATCACCGCCATACCCCATACCAGCGCCCTGATCACCGCCATACCAGAGTCCTGATCACCGCTGTACCCCATACCAGAGTCCTGATCACCGCCATACCCCATACCAGTGCCCTGATCATCGCCATACCACATACCAGTGCCCTGATCATCGCCATACCCCATACCAGCATCCTGATGTCCGCCATACCCCATATCAGTGCCCTGATCACTGCCATACCCCATACCAGAGCCCTGATCACCGCTATACCCCAATACCAGTGTCCTGATCACCGCCATACCCCATACCAGTGCCCTGATCACTGCCATACACCATACCAGTGCTCTGATCACCGCCATACACCATACCAGAGCCCTGATCACCACCATACGCCATACCAGCACCCTGATTACCGCCATACACCATACCAGCTCCCTGATCACCTCCATACACCATACCAGCGCCCTGATCACCGCCATACCCCATACCAATGCCCTGATCATCGCCATACCCCATACCAGTGCCTTGATCACTGCCATACCCCATAGCAGAACCCTGATCATCGCCATACCCCATACCAGCATCCTGATCTCCGCCATACCCCATAGCAGTGCCCTGATCACCGCTGTACCCCATACCAGCATCCTGATCACTGCCATACCATTTCATATAGGTACAGTGTTGCATGACTAATAAGTAACAAATGAGTAATTGTCACTCAGAGTGTGATTGGCGTGGACTGGAAGGGGGTGAAAGCTTCCGTACTTGAACTTGTTAAGATGAAGAAAAAAAAGAGGGGAAAACATGCACCGGAACGCATCTATGGTGTGAACCGACCCTTACTTCGAATGAGTAAAGTCACGTCTCCATCTGGGCAAGGCTGTGTAAATCTCAGAACTGGATGGGCAGAAATGCAAATCATTTAGCAGATGAAATAATAGTCCCCATATGGGTATATTGCTATGTTTCTGGAGTTCAGCTTTAACGTGTAAACCAAACAAAGGTTACTGCCTTATGCAGTGTAAATCCTACATGGGCGCTTGAACAGATATGTTTAGTTGAGTCTAATTACCATTAAAGATGATCTAATTGCGGCAGCTGATCTGTTGTTGTTTGGTGTCGTGTCACAAGACGTAAACATGCATGAGAGACACCAACACACCCACATATATAAAAGGCAATTAAAGAATGTTTGCCTGGCTGTCTATCTCCAACAAGTTTACAGACAAAGCTCATTAAGCCGGTTCCCAGCTGTCAGTCACAGGCGTGTCATGATATCCTTATCTGGGGGATCAATGCTCCCACCATGAGGAAGTCCTTGGCAAATGTGCTCGCTGTGAGTCTACCTACAGACACTGATCACCAGAATTGTGGCAATTGTTCAGTTATATGAGGTTTCCTTTGATGACAAAACACAAGAGAGGTGGTTCCAAATGACACTAAAATGGTGCTGCTACATTGTATGGCCAATAATTGTGAATGTGGGACCATCACACTTAGGCTTGTTGGACCTCTCATTACAAAACCATGGCTATTAATATGGAGTTGCCCCCTTTGCATTTATGCAATCTTCTACTTTTCTGGGAAGGTTTTCTATAAAAATATGGAGGGTGTCTGGGAGATTGGTACCCATGTGAGTTCAGGTACTGATGTTGGATGAGAAGACCTGGCTCACCAATGGTATTCCAACTTATCCCAAAGGTGCTCAGTAGGGTTGAATCAAGGTCCTGATGTTGGACGAGAAGACCTGGCTCACCAATGGCATTCCAACTTATCCCAAATGTGCTCAGTAGGGTTGAAGCAAGGTCCTGATGTTGGACGAGAAGACCTGGCTCACCATTGGCATTCCAACTAATCCCAAAGGTGACCAGCAGGGTTGAAGAAAGGTCCTGATGTTGGATGAGAAGACCTGGCTCACTATTGGCATGCCAACTTATCCTAAAGGTGCTCAGTAGGGTTGAAGTAAGGTCCTGATGTTGGATGAGAAGACCTGGCTCACCAATGGCATTCTAACTTATCCCAAAGGTGCTCAGTAGGGTTGAAGTAAGATCCTGATGTTGGATGAGAAGACCTGGCTAACCATTGGCATTCCAACTAATCCCAAAGGTGCTCAGTAGAGTTGAAGTAAGGTCCTGATGTTGGATGAGAAGACCTGGCTCACCATTGGCATTCTAACTTATCCCAAAGGTGCTCAGTAGGGTTGAAGTAAGGTCCTGATGTTGGATGAGAAGACCTGGCTCACCAATGGCATTCCAACTTATCCCAAAACTGCTCAGTAGGGTTGAAGTAAGGTCTTGATGTTGGATTAGAAGACCTGGCTCACCATTGGCATTCCAACTTATCCCAAAACTGATCAGTAGGGTTGAAATCAGGTACTGATTAATTTGAAGACCTGGCTCACAATCCCCAAAACTGCTCAGTAGGGTTGAAATCAGGTACTGATTAAGTTGAAGACCTGGCTCACAATCGGCATTCCAAATGATCCCAAAGGTGTTCAGTAGTGTTGAGATCAAGGCTCTGTTCAGGACACTCGAGTTCCTTCAGATCAAACATGTCTTTATGGAGCTGGCTTTGTACACAGGGACACATTCATGCTGGATTAGAAAATGGTCTTCACCAAACCATTACCACCAGTTTGGAAGAGCACAATTATCTACAGTGTATTTGGGTGTAGAATTATCCTGCACTGGAAACACTTGAATTCAATCAGTTGGAGGGGTGTCTACATGCTTTTGGTCATATAGTTTAGGTGTGATAGACAGGTGACCTCCAAGGTTTGCAATGCTTTAACTGTCCTACCTACTGAAAAAATCCACAGATTGATTTTCCTGGCAAAGTCAGTATGTTGTGAAGATTTCACATTGAGCTAAAATATTCACCCTCAATCATACATCTCAAGTCTTGGATTAACCTGGTAATTGGCTCCCAGGACACCCGAAGCAATGACACCCCAGAAACTAGTGTCTGTACCGGTCCTGTACAGGAAAGAAGGCTAAGTGAGGATGCAATACAGACGTAACAAAAGTCTACAGTCTATGGAGGAGCTCAGCTAAGAGGAACGATTAGAGGAACTGAATGTGTTCTCTCTTGAGAAGATTATGAGGGAATATGATTTCTACGTACAAAGACATAGGTGATCCATACAGTGAACAGTGTTATTCACCTTAAGGTCATCACAGAGGACAAGGGGTCATTCTTTATGTCTGGAGGAAAAGAGAGTTATTCTTCATTAAGAGCTGTGAAAATGTGGAATAGACTCCCTCAAGAGTTGGTTCTGGCCAGCTCAGTGGATTGCTTTAAAAAGGCCTGGATTCTTTCCTAGATACACAGAATATAACTGGATACCAGGGGCGGACTGACAATTCATGGGGCCCCCGGGCAATAGGGGATCATGGGGCCCCTGTGTCCTTGCCCAAACTCAAAAAAGCCTATGAAAAAGGTACCATGGGCATCTCATGGGGCCCCCTACTGACCCTGGGCCCTCAGGCAGTGCCCGAGTTTCCAAATGGTCAGTCCGCCCCTACTGGATACTAACATTTATAGGTAAAGTTGATCCAGGGAATATCCGATTGCCTCTCGGGGGGGATCAGAAAGGATATTTTTTTCACCTGCAGGAGCAAATTGGATTATGCTTTATTGGGGGGGGGGGGGTTTACTTCCCCTGGATCAACTGTGGGTACAGGATTGTATACTTTATATAGGATTGTATCATTTTTATTTTTTTTAATTTTTATTGGTTGAACTACCCTGTTTCCCCGAAAATAAGACAGTGTCTTATATTCATTTTTGCTCCCAAAGATGCGCTAGGTCTTATTTTCAGGGGATGTCTTATTTTTCCATGAAGAAGAATACGGTACACATTTATTGTTAAATGAAAATAAAAGAAATTACCATTTTAGTAACCCCTTTTGATCCTCCTGTGTCATTTTGATTGTCCCCTCTGATCCTCCTGTGTCATTTTGATTGTCCCCTCTGATCCTCCTGTGTCATTTTAAGTGATCCCCCTCCCCCCACCCCTGTGCCACTGAACACCTTCACCAGACATCCCCCCCCCACCCCTTTATCAGACATTTCCCCCCTGGGGCATGCCTGGGGACTGTCACTGGGCTGGCTGGGGCCTGGACCTGGGCTGGAGCAGGGTCTGCCACTGACTGAGAACCTTCAGTCATCATGAGGGCGGTGCCACCAGAGACAGACCAGCACTCACCACCTTCGCCGCATCCCGTCCGCTCTGATCCTCCTGTTCTTCTACACTCATCTCTCTCCCGCTCACTCCGACCTCCGCTCCGCCTCCACATAGCAGTGACGTCACTGGTTGCTAGACACCAGTCGGGGCGGCCCTAGCAACCAGTTTACGGTAAATTAATTTTCATTACGAGACAGAGCCTAGGGGGGCCTTATTTTCGGGGGGATGCCATATATTTCACCCAGAAGGAAACCTGTAAGTAGGTCTTATTTTCGGGGAAACACGGTAGATGGACTTGTCTTTTTTCAACCAGACTGACTATGTTACTTTGTGACTTTATAAGGCTCCATTACTTTGCACAGTGCTGACAATTAAAAGCTTGAACTGTTTGAAGGAAGAAGACCTTATTGATATGCAAATTCCTCACTGTCCAATCAGCAAGCTGGGGGTGGGTCCATGACTATGCTGTATTGCTTAACCGCAACAGAGGTCAAGGACCTAGCTGGGCTGCCTAATAGGGGGGATCGCAGGACTGGCTGAAAACAAAGAAAAATCTTTTGAGAGATCACAAGGCACATATACTGTATATACGTATTCAGCAGTAGAATTTATCTTTAGGGCCAAGGGTTGGTGCTGCTGGAAACTTGCAATGCTGAAAAAAAAGGGGTGGGGGGGGGTGGGGGTGGGGCAAAATAACAGTGATGGGGGGGGGAGTTTGCAGAATTAATAGTGATTTGTTAATCCTTGAATCTTTCCCCCCTTTTCACATTAATAGAAACATCTAGCAATCCAGAAAAGGAATTCCATGCTTGCAGGTTTGACATATCGTATCCTTTGTGCAAATGGCCGATAAAGGTGTTTACTGATTCTGGCTGAAATATAGATGGGGCCAAAAGTAAATAAATAAAATGACAAAGTTATGAAAAGGCAGGTAGAAGTCAGTTTAATTAGCAAAATATGGACAGCGCCAAAAATCACTATAAATATAATATAAAGTGCAAAAAGCCGCAAAACCTAACCTATAAGGTAAAGATATAAAAATGAAAAACAGGTTTGCGCTAATAATCCCACACAAATTACAATCAAAAATATTGCTTGATATATAACTTGATAAAAATTATTATATAAACAAAATCCTTAATTGTGTCAAATATAATGTGCAACATTATATTTGACACAAGTAGCCTCCCTGGCGGTATTCCCGAGTGTAGCTCGGGGTAAAGTTTCAGTACCACAAGTGGTAACCCCCCCGAGCTACACTCGGGCTTACCATGCGGCGCTGCTCCGGGATCTCTTCTTCTCTTACCTTGTCCTGCGCTCCCGCAATGTCCCCCCTGCAGTGTCCCCTGTAATATCCTCCGGCCAATGCCGGCATCTGTCTTCTGAGTTCTGTCCCCTGCGAGCGTCGGGACGTACGGGGGACAGAACAGCGGGAAATTTGAAAATGACAAAAAGTGACATTCACTAAAATCACATCGTATAACATTCCTGTATCAACCCATTTCACATACATTTTGTCCCGAGTGCTTTGTCCGGCGCCCTGCCTGCATTTTTACTGTTCTTTCTGCCTGGAAACTGAGAAACGTCCATGGCGTCCAAAAAGCGTCCCTTTAGGTCAGACGCGGTTTTAGACCGGCTAGAGAACAGCGATAGTAAATCAGAACCACTTGCAGAATTGAGTGATAATGATTGGTGGGGGAAATTCCTCATCAGACACTGAAAACGATTCTGCGACTGAGCTCAGCGATGTGCGAACTTGGCGCTCTATTTCACATTTCAGTGTTTTTGGTTTGATTATATTATTGAATTACATTTATTATTATATTATTATTTTTTATGATTATTTATTACATTATAATTTATGATTTCGTGTTTCAAGTTTTATCCTCCCCGGGATGTTTACTAGACTCTTGTTCGGACAGATTTCAGTGAGTTATTCCTAAAAATTACAGGCCTACAATAAAAAAACTACATATTTCCATGCAAAAAAATGTACCGCTTTGAGCACAGAAATACAGACATAATCAGACCGCTAGGGAGGTTAAGGATTTTGTTTATATAATAATTTTTATCAAGTTATATATCACGCAATATTTTTTATTATAATTTGTGTGGGGGTTATTAGCGCAAACCTGTTTTTAATTTTTATAGGTAGAAGTCAGTGAAGGAAATTTGGAAAACTATTTTAAAATGTCAGCAGCTTAGTAAAAAAAAAAAAAAAAGTATTCCCAGATATCGCAGCCGAGGATCTAAATAAAAAAAACAAAAAACCACCATATGCTCGCCGCTCGCCTCTTCGCTGACTTTTCCCGTCCTGCTAATTACCAATCCATTGATTTTGTAATCAGTCTTGGCGCACCCCCCCACCCCCCATTTTTCTTGGTGGCAGTAAGAAGCTGTCAGGCGTTGCGGTTCAAACGTCCCAGCCCTCCCCCTCTTCTGCTCGCTAACTGGGAGGCAGGTAACACGCGCACGCTGCGCAGTAACACAGCTCCGAGCAAGGACATACTGCAGGCGCTCCTCCCCGCGATCGCCATTTATAACTGTCAAACCTTTATCATTGACAAATCTGTTTGCGCGGGGAAGACGTTCAGGATGTAGATCAAGGCGAGCCAGGAGTTGCAATATTTATGGCGCTAGCGTTGCGTTTTGACATTGCCTCTTATGCTAAGGTGGCGAGGAAACAGCCAGACATGGGCCACAATGGAGGAGAATGGTGTAAACGGATACAGCATTATTTAAGATTAAGAAAGCAGAGAGTAATATATAATGAGAGTCATTTATCACGGCGCAGTGTTGCGGGGAGCTCCCCGTGGGGACCTGTCTCTGCCGTTGCTGAGTTTATTATTGCAGCAAGCAGAAAATGTTTACTATTTAAGGGGGGGAAAAAAAAACACTAAACTATTAGAGGATTTTATTCATTTTTACTGTCTGTTTATCGATTCCATGCCTGTCCTTTGCATCGTGCTTAGAGGGGGAAATAAAATGGTTTTCCATCAATTAAAAAAAAAAAGAACACACAACAACAACAATGTCAACAACAACAACAACACAACAGCAAAGCTTTACATTAAAGTATGACTAAAGTCAAAATTGTTTTTTTTAGTTGTGGACGGAGTGGAGATGGATCAGACCCTCTGTCAGTTTTTATTGCTGTCTGTGCCCCCATTAGGGGGATCCCCCCCTCCCCTCTCTATTTGTCCTGTTTACCATTACCATTAAAAATTTAAGTAAAAGCAAATCCCAAATTTTGGGTTGTTACTAGAAAAGTAATAGAGGGCATATCTTCCAATGGGGACACTAGTTTTGGTGACCTGGGGGGTCCACAAGGAATTACCTTAACCCCTTGGCGCCAGAGCCTCCTGGCCCTTTAAGGGTTCCAGAAGCCAGGAGGCGGGGCGGGGTTTTAGGGTCATGTGTCCGCCGTCACATGATCGGGAAAGGTCCCGATCGAAAGAGGAGATCGGGACCTTTCCGTGAGTACTGAACGTGTGTGTTGGGAGTACGCAGGGCGCGCGCTCTCAGCGCATATTTTTTTTTAAAAGAACGCAAATGTGCGGCCGCTCGGCATCTAAGCCCAGACGCTGGAAGGCTGCACATTTGCGTTCGGCTGGCACCAAGAGGTTAATTTGACGGGATTTTCTCTAACTTCCTGTTTGGCTATGGGACAGGAAGTGAAGGGAAATCTCTGTAATGGGACACAAAAATATCTGACAGGGGTTATAACCAGGGGCGGACTGACAACTCATGGGGCCCCCGGGCAATAGGGGATCATGGGGCCCCTGTGTCCTTGCCCAAACTCAAAAAAGCCTATGAAAAAGGTACCAGGGGCATCTCATGGGGCCCCCTACTGACCCCGGGTCCTGGGGCAGTGCCCAAGTTTCCAAATGGTCAGTCCGCCCCTGGTTGTAACTCACCCTGGCTCTATCCAAAATGAAAAAATAATTGCCTACAGTTCTACTTTAACAAATGCCTGCTTGCTTGCTTGCTGGCAGCCTGTGCAAACTGACGAATAAAGATGGTCCTGTCACTGCTAGCAGAGGGCGGTGAGTGTCAGCTGAGTGTGTAATCTGAATTCTTCTCGTCTTTTGCAGCAACAGCTGGGTTTTGCCACTTGCTGGCTGCAGGTGGTATCCATGAATTATTCCAACGGACTAATATCTATCTGTTCTAAAGAATGTATTTTGTTAGTCAACAGAAGGGAAATATATATATATATCCAGCATCAGTACTAGATTAGAGGATGGGGGGCAACTCCATATTAATGTCCATGGGGGATGGGGAGCAACGCCATATTAATGTCCATGGGGATGGGGGCAACTCCTAATTAATGGTCATGGAGGATGGGGGGGGCAACTCCATATTAATATTCATGGAGATGGGGGTCAACTCAATATTAATGGTCATGGAGGATGGGGGAAACTCCATATTAATGTCCATAGGGGATGGGGGGCAACTGCTAATTAATGTTCAGGGGGGATGAGGGGCAACTCCTAATTAATGGTCATGGAGGATGGGGGGCAACTCCATATTAATAGTCATGGAGGATGGGGGGCAACTCCATAATAATGGTCATGGAGGATGGGGGGCAACGCCATATTAATCGTCATGGAGGATGGGTGGGCAATGCCATATTAATGGTCACGGAGGATGGGGGCAACTCCATATTAATGGTTATGGAGGATGGGGGCAACTTCATATCTATGTCCATGGGGGATGGGGGGCAACTACATATTAATGTCCACGTGGATGTGGGGGGCAACTCTATATTAATGGTCACGGAGGATAGGGGGAAAACTCCATATTAATGGTCATGAAGGATGGAGGGGCAACTAAACATTAATGTCCATGGGGGATGGGGGGCCAACGCCATATTAATGGTCTTGGAGGATGGGGGGCAACTCCATATTAATGGTTATGGAGGATGGGGGCAACTTCATATTTATGTCCATGGGGGATGGGGGGCAACTACACATTAATATCCATGGGGATGTGGGGGGCAACTCCATATTAATGGTCACGGAGGATGGGGGGAAAACTCCATATTAATGGTCATGAAGGATAGAGGGGCAACTAAACATTAATGTCCATGGGGGATGGGGGGGGGCAACGCCATATTAATGGTTTGGAGGATGGGGGGCAACTCCATATTAATAGTTATGGAGGATGGGGGCAACTTCATATTAATAGTTATGGAGGATGGGGGCAACTTCATATTAATAGTTATGGAGGATGGGGGGCAACTCCATATTAATAGTTATGGAGGATGGGGGCAACTTCATATTTATGTCCATGGGGGATGGGAGGCAACTACATATTAATGTCCATGGGGATGGGGGGCAACTACATATTAATGTACATGGGGATGGGGGGCAACTCCATATTAGTGATCATGCAGGATGGGGGGAAAACTCCATATTAATGTCCATGGGAGATAATTCCATATTAATGGTCATGATTTGAGAATAGGTTGTCAGACAAGCTCATATAAGTTTGATGGTCGGCATGTACAACATTTTGGCCATATAGTGTATCTACAAAAACTTAAAGATAGGATTGTGGTTCAGTTTGTTTACTGAAAAAAATGGCCAAAATTGTCAAGAGATTACCTGTACTTGATTCAAGAGACAACTTAGCTGCAAGGAAGATAGCTGTACAGCCGCTGGAAGCTCCCCCAGGAAAGCCAAGTCATTTAGTGACTGATTGAACGCGCTGATCATTATCCACACATAAAACAAAAGCTTTCCGCTAATCAGATGGCCCAAGTATGCAAACAAGACTTATTAATGGCTGTTTAATATTTGTAATGACGTTTCCTATTTACCGAGGAAGTAAATCAGCGTCGGGAATGAGATTCCTAACCAAGTAATGAGCGCATTCCACAAGGGCAATTTCTGATTAAATTGGAAAGTTTCCGAGAGAAAATGATTTTTTTTCCCTTCTCTCCCTTGTAGGCAAATGAAGGATTTACCAAAGCAAAACTAAAAATAAAAATGCGCCGGGTCATTTAACAGATTGTACTTCTGCAGATAAGTACCGAGCGACATAAAACACAATATGGAGACATCCGCGGGTCCTTTTCTGATTTACAATTATTAGAATTAAAATGCAAAGCTGTTTACAAAGTACGAAACTGGTTCTGCAAGAGAAACGAAAAGGCGAGGAGATCGGGTTTGTCATTTCACAAAATGAAATATTGTTGCCCGGATTTGTTTTGTGTAGTTTTGTGCTTTCATGGGTTTGATTTAGTTTTTGTTTTTTTTTTTGCTCTTTTAAAGCATGTTGTAGTGCAGCACTTATGATATATTCTACACCAGCCTTTCTCAACCTCTATAACACGGAGGAACCCTTGAAATAACTTTCCTGTTTTAGAAATGCCCTACCAATAATGACTATATCTACAGCTCACAATACATTAGAGTGATGATCAGTGGGAAGAAACCCCCCCCCCCACCCCTTTCTGACAGATCAAAAGATCATCGGTGTCAGTGGTTACTTACCTGACAGTCAGAAATTGCTTATCGATCAATGAACCTCTGACAACCTCTGGGCAACTGCTAATTAATGTTCAGGGGGGATGAGGGGCAACTCCTAATTAATGGTCATGGAGGATGGGGGGCAACTCCATATTAATAGTCATGGAGGATGGGGGGCAACTCCATATTAATGGTCATGGAGGTTGGGGGGCAACGCCATATGAATCGTCATGGAGGATGGGGCACAACTCCATATTAATGGTCATGGAGGATGGGGGGCAACGCCATATGAATCGTCATGGAGGATGGGTGGGCAATGCCATATTAATGGTCACGGAGGATGGGGGGCAACTCCATATTAATGGTTATGGAGGATGGGGGCAACTTCATATCTATGTCCATGGGGGATGGGTGCAACTATATATTAATGTCCATGGGGATGGGGGGGCAACTCCATATTAATGGTCATGGAGGATGGGGGGGAAAACTCCATATTAATGTCCATGGGGATGTGGGGGCGCAACTCCATATTAATGGTCACGGAGGATGGGGGGAAAACTCCAATTTCTGACTGTCAGGTAAGTAACCACTGACACCGATGATCTTTTGATCTGTCAGGAAGGGGTGGGGGGGGGGGGTTTCTTCCCACTGATCATCACTCGGATGTATGAATTTCGGAATTTGTGCCCATTTGTGAGGTCCGGTACTGATGTTGAAAGAGAAGACCTGGCCTGTATGTTGGGCCTCACATTGGGCACCAAAAAAAAACAAAAGACCCAATTTGAAGTCAATGTTCCAGTTCATCCCAAAGGGTTGAGGTCAGGGCTCTGTGGACACTCCAGTTCCTACACACCAAACTGGTCAGACCATGACAACCTCCTCAGAAGACACTACCAGGTCATCTACTTTGTGTCATAGTTCTCCTATCATTGTCATCAGCGGGGCCGCAGTTGGAAACCACGGGGCCCCATACAGCCAACCTGACAGGGCCCCCATCCCCCCTTCCAAAAAAAACCCACAGTTTACAATGCTTCATTTATGAATGAACACAGTAAATGATGGGTACCGATCACTTATTTCGTGCATTCAGGAAAGGAAGGGGCTGGTAAATTTGACATAATTACCGGACCCTTCCCCCACTCTCCATCCTAAAGGATCCTATTGTGTGCTTGCAGCTGCCGGTGGGAAGGAGAGGAGGGAATCCGGTAGCACTGCGGGGGTTGGGGGCACAGAGGGGGGCCTAGGCAGCAGGGGGAAACGTATGGTGCACAAGGAGGGTGATGGGTGCAGCAGCACTGCGGGGGTTGGGGGCACAGAGGGGGGCCTAGGCAACAGGGGGAAATGTATGGTGCACAAGGAGGGTGATGGGTGCGGCCGGGGGCAATTACTGGAACCGATTCCCCTGTATGGCTTTCTCTTCGGCAGCTGAAAGCCAGTGGGAGGGAAAGGAGAAGAAGCCAGCTTTCAGCTGCTGCAGAGAGAGCCATACAGGGGATCGGTTCCAGTAATTGCCCCCCGGCCACACCGATCACCCTCCCTGCCCACATCCAATTCACCCAGCTGCCTGGGCCCCCCTACTGGTCTGGGCCCCGTACAGGAGGACTGGTGGTACCCCCTTATCCACGGCCCTGGTCATCAGTATAATATCTGTTTGGTGGAGTGAGCCTACTCGCTACCATTTCTGATATCACATATATTTGTGAGCCTTACTATCCATACCAGCTCAGGTTGCCAAGCACTTGATTTTAGTGCCTTTTGCACTTTTTATGGTTTTTATGTTTGTTTTGTTTTTCTATGTAACTGTTCAGGCCCGGGTAAGCCCAATAGGCTTTGTTTTGTACTCACTTTTATTATAAAAAAAGATGAATAAAGACAATTTAAAAAAAAAACAAAAAACTGGTCAGTCCATGTCTTTATGGAGTTGGCTTTGTATACAGGGGCACAGTCACGCTGGAAAGGGTCTTCCCCAAAATACTACCACAAGGTTGGAACAGCACAATTGTCTACAAAGACTTTGTATTATGTAGGAGTAACAAGACCCTTCGCTGGAGACACCTGAACTCTATCATTTGGAGGGGGGTCATAAACGTTTGGCCATCTGGTGCATTTTTCAGATCAATGTTTCCATGTTCTGTGTGTTGAGCCGTTTTCCGCCATGTTGCAGTTTATTTCTGTCTTATACTTTGCTGCTGCTTTATGTGCTTTATGCCCTTCTGCAGTACTTTACTTTCACCGTGTTGTGTTGGCTGTTATCCCTCTCCATAGTTGTAGTGTTGTGTTTGTTGTTATCCCTCTCCATAGTTGTAGTGTTGTGTTTGTTGTTATCCCTCTCCGTAGTTGTAGTGTTGTGTTGGCTGTTATCCCTCTCCGTAGTTGTAGTGTTGTGTTGGCTGTTATCCCTCTCCGTAGTTGTAGTGTTGTGTTGGCTGTTATCCCTCTCCGTAGTTGTAGAGTTGTGTTGGCTGTTATCCCTCTCCGTAGTTGTAGTGTTGTGTTGTTGTTATCCCTCTCCGTAGTTGTAGTGTTGTGTTGTTGTTATCCCTCTCCGTAGTTGTAGTGTTGTGTTGTTGTTATCCCTCTCCGTAGTTGTAGTGTTGTGTTGTTGTTATCCCTCTCCGTAGTTGTAGTGTTGTGTTGTTGTTATCCCTCTCCGTAGTTGTAGTGTTGTGTTGTTGTTATCCCTCTCCGTAGTTGTAGTGTTGTGTTGTTGTTATCCCTCTCCGTAGTTGTAGTGTTGTGTTGTTGTTATCCCTCTCCGTAGTTGTAGTGTTGTGTTGGCTGTTTTCCCTCTCCGTAGTTGTAGTGTTGTGTTGGCTGTTTTCCCTCTCCGTAGTTGTAGTGTTGTGTTGGCTGTTTTCCCTCTCCGTAGTTGTAGTGTTGTGTTGGCTGTTTTCCCTCTCCGTAGTTGTAGTGTTGTGTTGGCTGTTTTCCCTCTCCGTAGTTGTAGTGTTGTGTTGGCTGTTTTCCCTCTCCGTAGTTGTAGTGTTGTGTTGGCTGTTTTCCCTCTCCGTAGTTGTAGTGTTGTGTTGGCTGTTTTCCCTCTCCGTAGTTGTAGTGTTGTGTTGGCTGTTTTCCCTCTCCGTAGTTGTAGTGTTGTGTTTGCTGTTATCCCTCTCCGTAGTTGTAGTGTTGTGTTTGCTGTTATCCCTCTCCGTAGTTGTAGTGTTGTGTTTGCTGTTATCCCTCTCCGTAGTTGTAGTGTTGTGTTTGTTGTTATCCCTCTCCGTAGTTGTAGTGTTGTGTTTGCTGTTATCCCTCTCCGTAGTTGTAGTGTTGTGTTTGCTGTTATCCCTCTCCGTAGTTGTAGTGTTGTGTTTGCTGTTATCCCTCTCCGTAGTTGTAGTGTTGTGTTTGCTGTTATCCCTCTCTGTAGTTGTAGTGTTGTGTTGGCTGTTTTCCCTCTCCGTAGTTGTAGTGTTGTGTTGGCTGTTTTCCCTCTCCGTAGTTGTAGTGTTGTGTTTGCTGTTATCCCTCTCCGTAGTTGTAGTGTTGTGTTTGCTGTTATCCCTCTCCGTAGTTGTAGTGTTGTGTTTGCTGTTATCCCTCTCCGTAGTTGTAGTGTTGTGTTTGCTGTTATCCCTCTCCGTAGTTGTAGTGTTGTGTTTGCTGTTATCCCTCTCCGTAGTTGTAGTGTTGTGTTGTTGTTATCCCTCTCCGTAGTTGTAGTGTTGTGTTGTTGTTATCCCTCTCCGTAGTTGTAGTGTTGTGTTGGTTGTTATCCCTCTCCGTAGTTGTAGTGTTGTGTTGTTGTTATCCCTCTCCGTAGTTGTAGTGTTGTGTTGGTTGTTATCCCTCTCCGTAGTTGTAGTGTTGTGTTGTTGTTATCCCTCTCCGTAGTTGTAGTGTTGTGTTGTTGTTATCCCTCTCCGTAGTTGTAGTGTTGTGTTGTTGTTATCCCTCTCCGTAGTTGTAGTGTTGTGTTGGCTGTTTTCCCTCTCCGTAGTTGTAGTGTTGTGTTGGCTGTTTTCCCTCTCCGTAGTTGTAGTGTTGTGTTTGCTGTTATCCCTCTCCGTAGTTGTAGTGTTGTGTTTGCTGTTATCCCTCTCCGTAGTTGTAGTGTTGTGTTGGCTGTTATCCCTCTCCGTAGTTGTAGTGTTGTGTTGGCTGTTATCCCTCTCCGTAGTTGTAGTGTTGTGTTGTTGTTATCCCTCTCCGTAGTTGTAGTGTTGTGTTGTTGTTATCCCTCTCCATAGTTGTAGTGTTGTGTTGTTGTTATCCCTCTCCATAGTTGTAGTGTTGTGTTGGCTGTTAACCCTCTCCGTAGTTGTAGTGTTGTGTTGGCTGTTAACCCTCTCCGTAGTTGTAGTGTTGTGTTGGCTGTTATCCCTCTCCGTAGTTGTAGTGTTGTGTTGGCTGTTATCCCTCTCCATAGTTGTAGTGTTGTGTTGTTGTTATCCCTCTCCATAGTTGTAGTGTTGTGTTGTTGTTATCCCTCTCCGTAGTTGTAGTGTTGTGTTGGCTGTTTTCCCTCTCCGTAGTTGTAGTGTTGTGTTGTTGTTATCCCTCTCCGTAGTTGTAGTGTTGTGTTGTTGTTATCCCTCTCCATAGTTGTAGTGTTGTGTTGTTGTTATCCCTCTCCATAGTTGTAGTGTTGTGTTGGCTGTTAACCCTCTCCATAGTTGTAGTGTTGTGTTGGCTGTTATCCCTCTCCGTAGTTGTAGTGTTGTGTTGGCTGTTATCCCTCTCCATAGTTGTAGTGTTGTGTTGGCTGTTATCCCTCTCCATAGTTGTAGTGTTGTGTTGGCTGTTATCCCTCTCCATAGTTGTAGTGTTGTGTTGGCTGTTATCCCTCTCCGTAGTTGTAGTGTTGTGTTGTTGTTATCCCTCTCCGTAGTTGTAGTGTTGTGTTTGTTGTTATCCCTCTCCGTAGTTGTAGTGTTGTGTTGTTGTTTTCCCTCTCCGTAGTTGTAGTGTTGTGTTTGTTGTTATCCCTCTCCATAGTTGTAGTGTTGTGTTTGTTGTTATCCCTCTCCATAGTTGTAGTGTTGTGTTGGCTGTTATCCCTCTCCATAGATGTAGTGTTGTGTTTGTTGTTATCCCTCTCCGTAGTTGTAGTGTTGTGTTTGTTGTTATCCCTCTCCGTAGTTGTAGTGTTGTGTTTGTTGTTATCCCTCTCCGTAGTTGTAGTGTTGTGTTTGTTGTTATCCCTCTCCGTAGTTGTAGTGTTGTGTTTGTTGTTATCCCTCTCCGTAGTTGTAGTGTTGTGTTGTTGTTATCCCTCTCCATAGATGTAGTGTTGTGTTTGTTGTTATCCCTCTCCATAGTTGTAGTGTTGTGTTTGTTGTTATCCCTCTCCATAGTTGTAGTGTTGTGTTTGTTGTTATCCCTCTCCATAGTTGTAGTGTTGTGTTTGTTGTTTTCCCTCTCCATAGATGTAGTGTTGTGTTTGTTGTTTTCCCTCTCCATAGATGTAGTGTTGTGTTTGTTGTTATCCCTCTCCATAGATGTAGCGTTGTGTTTGTTGTTATCCCTCTCCATAGATGTAGCGTTGTGTTTGTTGTTATCCCTCTCCATAGTTGTAGTGTTGTGTTGGCTGTTATCCCTCTCCATAGTTGTAGTGTTGTGTTGGCTGTTATCCCTCTCCATAGTTGTAGTGTTGTGTTGGCTGTTATCCCTCTCCATAGTTGTAGTGTTGTGTTTGTTGTTTTCCCTCTCCATAGTTGTAGTGTTGTGTTTGTTGTTATCCCTCTCCATAGTTGTAGTGTTGTGTTGGCTGTTATCCCTCTCCATAGTTGTAGTGTTGTGTTTGTTGTTATCCCTCTCCATAGTTGTAGTGTTGTGTTTGTTGTTATCCCTCTCCATAGTTGTAGTGTTGTGTTGTTGTTTTCCCTCTCCGTAGTTGTAGTGTTGTGTTGTTGTTTTCCCTCTCCGTAGTTGTAGTGTTGTGTTGTTGTTTTCCCTCTCCATAGTTGTAGTGTTGTGTTTGTTGTTATCCCTCTCCATAGTTGTAGTGTTGTGTTTGTTGTTATCCCTCTCCGTAGTTGTAGTGTTGTGTTTGTTGTTATCCCTCTCCGTAGTTGTAGTGTTGTGTTTGTTGTTATCCCTCTCCGTAGTTGTAGTGTTGTGTTTGTTGTTATCCCTCTCCGTAGTTGTAGTGTTGTGTTGTTGTTATCCCTCTCCATAGATGTAGTGTTGTGTTTGTTGTTATCCCTCTCCATAGTTGTAGTGTTGTGTTTGTTGTTATCCCTCTCCATAGTTGTAGTGTTGTGTTTGTTGTTTTCCCTCTCCATAGATGTAGCGTTGTGTTTGTTGTTATCCCTCTCCATAGATGTAGCGTTGTGTTTGTTGTTATCCCTCTCCATAGTTGTAGCGTTGTGTTTGTTGTTTTCCCTCTCCATAGATGTAGCGTTGTGTTTGTTGTTATCCCTCTCCATAGTTGTAGCGTTGTGTTTGTTGTTATCCCTCTCCATAGTTGTAGTGTTGTGTTTGTTGTTATCCCTCTCCATAGTTGTAGTGTTGTGTTTGTTGTTATCCCTCTCCGTAGTTGTAGTGTTGTGTTGGCTGTTATCCCTCTCCATAGATGTAGTGTTGTGTTTGTTGTTATCCCTCTCCATAGATGTAGTGTTGTGTTTGTTGTTATCCCTCTCCATAGTTGTAGTGTTGTGTTTGTTGTTTTCCCTCTCCATAGATGTAGTGTTGTGTTTGTTGTTATCCCTCTCCATAGTTGTAGTGTTGTGTTTGTTGTTATCCCTCTCCATAGTTGTAGTGTTGTGTTGGCTGTTATCCCTCTCCATAGATGTAGTGTTGTGTTTGTTGTTTTCCCTCTCCGTAGATGTAGTGTTGTGTTTGTTGTTTTCCCTCTCCATAGATGTAGTGTTGTGTTTGTTGTTTTCCCTCTCCGTAGATGTAGTGTTGTGTTGGCTGTTATCCCTCTCCATAGATGTAGTGTTGTGTTTGTTGTTTTCCCTCTCCGTAGATGTAGTGTTGTGTTTGTTGTTTTCCCTCTCCATAGATGTAGTGTTGTGTTTGTTGTTATCCCTCTCCATAGTTGTAGTGTTGTGTTTGTTGTTTTCCCTCTCCATAGATGTAGTGTTGTGTTTGTTGTTTTCCCTCTCCATAGATGTAGTGTTGTGTTTGTTGTTATCCCTCTCCATAGTTGTAGCGTTGTGTTTGTTGTTTTCCCTCTCCATAGATGTAGTGTTGTGTTTGTTGTTATCCCTCTCCGTAGTTGTAGTGTTGTGTTGTTGTAGTGCAGCAGTTTAATGTTGAGTTTTGATCTTTGTTGCTCTCATTTGTGATTCTGTGTTCTTTGCACAAGTGGACATTTGTTCCAGCTTTGCCATGACTAACCCTA
>NW_028319558.1:355000-440000 GCF_062004578.1 Staurois parvus
ATTCAGACCTGCTCTGCAAAAGTGGGCGGTAAAAAAAGATTCATGAGACGAATGGCTGTTCGCTGCTCTTATAATGGAGGAGATTTACTAAAACTGGAGCTCTGCATAGAAACCAATCGGCTTCCAGGTTTTATTGTCAAAGCTCAATTGAACAAACTGAAGTCAGAAGCTGATTGGTTACCATGCACAGATGCACCAGAGTCTGAGTGCTCCAGTTTTAGTAAATCTCCCCCATTGCATGCACTTAAATGTCGGCTTTACATATTATTGTTCGGTTTTTGTAATACAGCTTAAATCTTTCCTTCAGTCTTCCACAGGTGTACCGGCTCCTCCCCTTCAGTCTTGCACAGGTGTACCGACTCCTCCCCGTCAGTCTTGCACAGGTGTACTGGCTCCTCCACTCCAGTCTTGCACCGGTGTACCGGATCCTCCCCTTCAGTCTTGCACAGGTGTACCGGATCCTCCCCTTCAGTCTTGCACAGGTGCACCGGCTCCTTCCCTTCAGTCCTGCACAGGTGTACCGGCTCCTCCCCTTCAGTCTAGCACAGGTGTACCGGCTCCTCCCCGTCAGTCTTGCACAGGTGTACCGGCTCCTCCCCGTCAGTCTTGCACAGGTGTACCGGCTCCTCCCCTTCAGTCTTGCACAGGTGTACCGGCTCCTCCCCTTCAGTCTTGCACAGGTGTATCGGCTCCTCCCCTTCAGTCTTGCACAGGTGTACCGGCTCCTCCCCTTCAGTCTTGCACAGGTGTACCGGCTCCTCCCCTTCAGTCTTGCACAGGTGTACCGGCTCCTCCCCTTCAGTCTTACACAGGTGTACCGGCTCCTCCCCTTCAGTCTAGCACAGGTGAACCGGTTCCTCCCCTTCAGTCTTGCACAGGTATACCGGCTCCTCCCCTTCAGTCTTGCACAGGTGTATCGGCTCCTCCCCTTCAGTCTTGCACAGGTGTACCGGCTCCTCAGCTTCAGTTTTGCACAGGTGTATCGGCTCCTCCCCTTCAGTCTTGCACAGGTGTACCGGCTCCTCCCCTTCAGTCTTGCACAGGTGTACCGGCTCCTCCCCTTCAGTCTTGCACAGGTGTACCGGCTCCTCCCCTTCAGTCTTGCACAGGTGTACCGGCTCCTCCCCTTCAGTCTTGCACAGGTGTACCGGCTCCTCCCCTTCAGTCTTGCACAGGTGTACCGGCTCCTCCCCGTCAGTCTTGCACAGGTGTACCGGCTCCTCCCCGTCAGTCTTGCACAGGTGTACCGGCTCCTCCCCGTCAGTCTTGCACAGGTGTACCGGCTCCTCCCCTTCAGTCCTGCACAGGTGTACCGACTTCTCCCTTCAGTCTTGCACAGGTGTACCGGCTCCTCCCCGTCAGTCTTGCACAGGTGTACCGGCTCCTCCCCTTCAGTCTTGCACAGGTGTACCGGCTCCTCCCCTTCAGTCTTGCACAGGTGTACCGGCTCCTCCCCTTCAGTCTTGCACAGGTGTACCGGCTCCTCCCCGTCAGTCTTGCACAGGTGTACCGGCTCCTCCCCTTCAGTCTTGCACAGGTGTACCGGCTCCTCCCCTTCAGTCTTGCACAGGTGTATCGGCTCCTCCCCTTCAGTCTTGCACAGGTGTACCGGCTCCTCCCCTTCAGTCTTGCACAGGTGTACCGGCTCCTCCCCTTCAGTCTTGCACAGGTGTACCGGCTCCTCCCCTTCAGTCATGCAACTTTGTACTGGCTCCTCCCCTTCAGTCTTGCACAGGTGTACCGGCTCCTCCCCTTCAGTCTTGCACAGGTGTACCGGCTCCTCCCCTTCAGTCTTGCACAGGTGTATCGGCTCCTCCCCTTCAGTCTTGCACAGGCGTACCGGCTCCTCCCCTTCAGTCTTGCACAGGTGTACCGGCTCCTCCCCTTCAGTCTTGCACAGGTGTACCGGCTCCTCCCCTTCAGTCTAGCACAGGTGAACCGGTTCCTCCCCTTCAGTCTTGCACAGGTGTACCGGCTCCTCCCCTTCAGTCTTGCACAGGTGTATCGGCTCCTCCCCTTCAGTCTTGCACAGGTGTACCGGCTCCTCAGCTTCAGTCTTGCACAGGTGTATCGGCTCCTCCCCTTCAGTCTTGCACAGGTGTACCGGCTCCTCCCCTTCAGTCTTGCACAGGTGTACCGGCTCCTCCCCTTCAGTCTTGCACAGGTGTACCGGCTCCTCCCCGTCAGTCTTGCACAGGTGTACCGGCTCCTCCCCTTCAGTCTTGCACAGGTGTACCGGCTCCTCCCCTTCAGTCTTGCACAGGTGTACCGGCTCCTCCCCGTCAGTCTTGCACAGGTGTACGGGCTCCTCCCCTTCAGTCCTGCACAGGTGTACCGACTTCTCCCCTTCAGTCTTGCACAGATGTACCGGCTCCTCCCCGTCAGTCTTGCACAGGTGTACCGGCTCCTCCCCTTCAGTCTTGCACAGGTGTACCGGCTCCTCCCCGTCAGTCTTGCACAGGTGTACCGGCTCCTCCCCTTCAGTCTTGCACAGGTGTACCTGCTCCTCCCCATCAGTCTTGCACAGGTGTACCGGCTCCTCCCCTTCAGTCTTGCACAGGTGTACCGGCTCCTCCCCTTCAGTCTTGCACAGGTGTACTGGCTCCTCCCCTTCAGTCTTGCACAGGTATACCGGCTTTAACCATTTCATAATCTATCTAAGAAAAATTGGCTTTAGACAAACTTTAAGGTTCACAAATCCTGCATATTTCTAAAACAGTGAATCTGCCATTCAGCCAACATTCCCTGCAGGTGAATCTTCCAGGTCCATGTGTTTTCAATGACAGCAAGTGATTCTCCACCAGGGAGAAAGTCACATTCACTCCATCACACATACATCCCCTCGATGTACAGATCAAGTCGTCGTTTATATAATAAAAACAAAAGAGGAATATTTGTCCTTGCTGGAAAATCTCAAACCCAAGAACCGCCGCTTAAATCGCGTCCCTGAGTGACCCCGCGACAATCCGGCCTTTGCATTGTCAGAACGAATCCAGCGGCAGCCTTTGAGGTCGCTCAAAAATGATTTCAAGGCATGCTTCAATTTCTGTCGCATCAGGCAAAAAAACAAAAAAAAGAAAACAAAACAAATATTCTCTCCGCTCTTAGCGACATTATAGGTACTGAATTGTCTTTAATTCGCTCTCCTGGTTTCCATCACACAAGCCCACCTCGTCCGCCTGCGGATAAATCTGGTATTTATGTGGCTAAGCAGACATGCAGCAGGTTCGGGGGATGTTACAGGGTGTATACATAATGCATGGCGGATAAGTGCTTCACATATGGAGGGAAAAGTGGAGTATCAATCCCTGGGAGCCGGGATCTAAGCCGGAAGATAATGGTCTAAACGTCAACGCACGCTTCTACCCAACAATTCCTCAGGAAGGTGAACTCCCCAGACGCTGCTGAGACATAGGGAGAGATTACCGCGGCAATGGAACCGCCACCAAATTCAGGAGATCACACACATTGATCCCCACTTACACAAGAATATGTTTCAGAAAGTGCTGAGCCCCGAAAACCGACAAGGAACCTTTTATTCTGACCTGAATTGGTTGAAGGCGACACCTGACCGGCAAAATCTTTTGGTTTTTTTTTTACATTATTTTACTCCTCTCACCATTCCATTCACCAGTGCTTCTCACCCAGGGGGCTCCTCCAGGGCACTGGATCAGGTCCTGTGAGAAAGCCAGTAATGGGGAAGGGGGCTGTTTGATTGGGGGCTCTGTGATGAGGAGGCTCTGATCAGGGAACTCTTTGGTGATGGGGCCTCTGATGACTAGGGAGGACACTGATGTGATGGGGAGCCTCTGACATAAGGGGGAGACTGTGATATGAAGGGGCTGTCTCTGGTGTGAAGGGGGAGCCTCTGATGTGAAGGGGAGCCTCTGGTGTGATGGGAGAGCCTCTGATGTAAAGGGGGAGTCTGATGTAATGGGTAGATCCTCTGATCTGAAGGGGAGACCTCTAATGTGATGGGAGGACCTCTGGTGTGATGGGAGGACATCTCATGATATGATGGGGGACCTCTGATGTGATGGGAGACCTCCGGTGTGATGGAGGGACCCCTGATGTGATGGGAGGACCTCTGATGTCGTGGGGGGACCTCTAATCTGAAGGGGAGACCTCTGGTGTGATGGGGGGACTTCTAATGTGAAGGCAGGACATCTGATGTGATGGGGGGAACCTCTAATGTGATGGGAGGGATCTCTGATGTGATGGGAGGACTTCTGATGACATGGAGGGAATCTGATATCATGGGGGGTACCCCTAATGTCATGGGGGACTTCTGATGCCATGGGGGGGGGGGGAAATCTGATGTTATGGGAGGACCTCTGATGTGGTGGAAAGATCTCTGATGTGATGGGAGAACCTCTGATATGATGGGGGGTGGGAGGGCAGGGACTCTGATGTGATGGGAGGACATCATATGTAACGGGGGAACCTCCAATGTGATGGGGGGACCTCCAATGTGATGGGGGCTGTCTGATGTGCTTGGGGTTTTCTGATGTGAAGTTAATTTCATCCAGGTGGTTGTGCTCATCGCCCCAGGCTCAGGTCTGCCATTGAGAAGCAAAATTTATTTTTTTAACATTTAAGATTTGGAGGGGGCACAGGATTGTTAAAGGGCGATGTGACTGAAAAAAGGTTGAGAAACACAGCCCTACTCTATCCAAAACTTATAGAAGTTATACTATGTAACATTTTATTATGGAAGGTATACTATGTAACATTTTTTTAAAGAAGTTATACTATGTATCATTTTATTATGGAAGGTATACTATGTATCATTTTATTATGGAAGTTATACTATGTATCATTTTATTATAGAAGGTATACTATGTATCATTTTATTATGGAAGGTATACTATGTATCATTTTATTATGGAAGTTATACTATGTATCATTTTATTATGGAAGGTATACTATGTATCATTTTATTATGGAAGGTATACTATGTATCATTTTATTACAGAAGGTATACTATGTATCATTTTATTATGGAAGGTATACTATGTATCTTTTTTTTTTATAGCAGTTATACTATGTATCATTTTATAATGGAAGTTATACTATGTATCATTTTATTATGGAAGGTATACTATGTATCATTTTAATATGGAAGTTATACTATGTATCATTTTATTATGGAAGTTATACTATGTATCATTTTATTATGGAAGTTATACTATGTATCATGTTATTATAGAAGGTATACTATGTATCATTTTATTATAGAAGTTATACTATGTATCATTTTATTATGTAAGTTATACTATGTATCATTTTATTATGGAAGTTATACTATGTATCATTTTATTATGGAAGGTATACTATGTATCATTTTATTACGGAAGGTATACTATGTATCATTTTATTATAGAAGTTATACTATGTATCATTTTATTATAGAAGTTATACTATGTATCATTTTATTATAGAAGGTATACTATGTATCATTTTATTATAGAAGTTATACTATGTATCATTTTATTCTGGAAGTTATACTATGTATCATTTTATTATAGAAGTTATACTATGTATCATTTTATTATGGAAGTTATACTATGTATCATTTTATTATGGAAGTTATACTATGTATCATTTTATTATAGAAGTTATACTATGTATCATTTTATTATAGAAGTTATACTATGTATCATTTTATTATGGAAGGTATACTATGTATCATTTTATTATGGAAGTTATACTATGTATCATTTTATTATGGAAGTTATACTATGTATCATTTTATTATGGAAGTTATACTATGTATCATTTTATTATAGAAGGTATACTATGTATCATTTTATAAACTTTGAATTCGGGATGTAACAAGTGACCCATTGTAAGTTTTTATTTATTTCGGTATAATCAGCTGGGTTTATTTATGTAACAAATCCCTCAATGGATGTGCAGCTCTATGATTATATTTATACATACAGGGAGTCAGCAGAATGATAATTATAGGGATCACTAATTAAAAGTTGTGAGTCACAAAGGTGACGCCCAAACCAAGTCTCTGGATGGGCTCTGCGGCCGACGAGCGTTGCTTTGAAAGAGTGCCAAGAGCAATAAAATTCACACCAGAGGCTCCATTCTGTGTTGCAATAATGAAGATGTAAAACAAATGTTGAGCGCAGTCCACGCAGCGGACTAACTCCGCCCCTTTATTCTTGAAAGAGAATATACAGAAAATCTTTTAAACTTGTGTTCCCTCGGAACAGTTATTTGCAGTGGATCGCTTTTCAGAGGACGTGTGATAGGTGGCTGGGACTCAATATGTCACCTCCTCACTCCATTTTAACCCCTAGGGCCCACATTACGATGCACGTGGATGTAAGGTGCTTGTGGTTGCATTTGATGTCAGTACTGCCCACTGAACACAATGGGGGGTATTATTTCTGTTGCGGCCACTGCATGTGTACATTCCTATCTGGCGGCCTTTGCAGCTTCAGGCTACAGTAAAACCACAGGTCAGCCACCTATTTTTTCTGCCCCCCCCCCAATACAAGTGTAAACTAGGCCCAAGTCTTTTATTCTGGTATTACTGTAAATCAGAAATCCACCCCCATTCCCTCCTGTCAGAGATCTGAGAACCCCTGATTGTGATGTAGGAGAGGTATTCCTGGCTGTCGCTCACATACAGATGACCTGATCTACAAAACACTCCATGACGAGATGTTTTATTTGCAGCCACCAATCAGACTCCAGAGTGCAACCTGTTGTGGAAGCTTGAATCTGATTGGTGACTGTGGATTCCTGAGACAGAAGGTGATATCACAAGGGTTGGAGTGGGGGGCACAGATAACAGAGGATGGCCTACCACAGTGATCTCCAGACTGTGGCCCTTTGTTTGCCTTTATCCGGCCCTAAGGACACTATTCATTCCACTGACACCGGCAATGGGGGTAACTCCTCCCTCTAACACCAGCGATGGGGCACTACTCCTCCCACTGACACCAGAGATGGGGCACTATTCCTCCCACTGACACCAATGATGGGGCACTATTCCTCCCACTGACACCAATGATGGGGAACTATTGCTTCCACTGATACCAGTGATGGAGCACTATTCATCCCACCTACAGCAATGATGGAGCTATAGTCCTTCCACTGACACCAATGATGGGGAACTATTCCTCCCACTGACACCAATGATGGGGCATTATTCCTCCCACTGACACCAATGATGGGGAACTATTCCTCCCACTGATACCAATGATGGGGAACTATTCCTCCCACTGACACCAATGATGGGGCACTATTCCTCCCACTGACACCAATGATGGGGAACTATTCCTCCCACTGATACCAATGATGGGGAACTATTCCTCCCACTGACACCAATGATGGGGAACTATTCCTCCCACTGATACCAATGATGGGGAACTATTCCTCCCACTGACACCAATGATGGGGCACTATTCCTCCCACTGATACCAATGATGGAGCACTATTCCTCCCACTGACACCAATGATGGGGCACTATTCCTCCCACTGATACCAATGATGGGACACTATTCCTCCCACTGACACCAATGATGGGGCACTATTCCTCCCACTGACACCAATGATGGGGAACTATTCCTCCCACTGATACCAATGATGGGGAACTATTCCTCCCACTGATACCAATGATGGGGAACTATTCCTCCCACTGACACCAATGATGGGGAACTATTCCTCCCACTGATACCAATGATGGGTCACTATTCCTCCCACTGATACTAATGATGAGGCACTATTCCTCCCACTGATACCAATGATGGGGAACTATTCCTCCCACTGACACCAATGATGGGGAACTATTCCTCCCACTGATACCAATGATGGGTCACTATTCCTCCCACTGACACCAATGATGGGGCACTATTCCTCCCACTGACACCAATGATGGGCACTATTCCTCCCACTGATACCAATGATGGGGCACTATTCCTCCCACTGATACCAATGATGGGGCACTATTCCTCCCACTGATACCAATGATTAGGCACTATTCCTCCCACTGACACCAATGATGGAGCACTATTCCTCCCACTGATACCAATGATTAGGCACTATTCCTCCCACGACACCAATGATGGAGCACTATTCCTCCCACTGACACCAATGATGTGGCACTATTCCCCCCACTGACACCAATGATGAGGCACTATTCATCCCACTGACATCAATGAATGGGGCACTATTCCTCCCACTGACACCAATGATGGGGCACTATTCCTCCCACTGACACCAATGATGGGGCACTATTCCTCCCACTGACATCAATGAATGGGGCATGATTCTTCCCACTGACATCAATGAATGGGACACTATTCCTCCCCCCTAACACCAAAGGTGAGATTGTTTACTCTCAGTGGTGCAAGGAAATGTTCTACTCCCATTGGCCCCCATAAACTCTGAAGGACAATAAACCAGCCCTCTGGAGACCCCCAGCCCACAAGCCAAACTGGGGTGGAGAGGGATTTCAGCTCACCCAGTCCCCCTAGTGGTCTACATTGGAAGTGCTTTGTCATAGTTGGCAGAGCCCCGGGAGCCCAAAGACACCTCCAGCTCCAAAGACACAACTTGTGGATCATCACGGAGCAATGACATGAGACGCAATTTGTTACATGACACCCTGCCCACCGCAATCAAACTGCGCTTTCTGGCGCACCGTATGCAAGACCCCCTGAGAGAATTCATCCCGTTTTCTATTTGGAAGAAGAAGACATCTTATTGATACTGTCCCCTACGTGGGAATCCGCCCACTCTATGACTGTGACAAATGTAATTTCAGATTGTCTGTGAGGAAGCTTGAAGATGAAAAATGATGCATCAAATGAAAAAAATATTACACAGAAAAATTCACACCGGTGCTCAACAGACACGGGCCTTCTACCCCAATGGCCCCTCCTTATCCTAGAGAAATGAAAGCTGAACTCCAGAAATTCAGCCACCTGGATTACGAAGGGTTAAGTCCAACGAGGTGCATGCCATCTCACGGACTGATCTCTAATTTACAACTGATAGTTTTACTGAGCATCAGGAGTATAGATATCTCTACACTTCTGATACTGGACCTTCTAGTCTCAGCTGCAGTTGTGTGCAGCCGCTCTGCCCACCCCTCCCCTCCTCCTGCCCAATCACAGAGCACTTTTGTATTATCTGCACCAGTTCACAAAATACAAAGCCTTCTGTGAATGGACAGCTGAGAGGAGGGGTAGGCAGAGCTGCTCCCATATGAGAAAGCAGTATCCTATCAGAGCGCTGGAAGTACAGATATAGCTGTACTCCTGGCGCTCGGTGTAATGGTCAGTCGTAAATAAAAGAGGTCAGGTGGCATGCACCTTGTTGAAAGCGGAAATACACCGTATATGAGCACCACAAACCGAAAGCGCTTTTTTCTTCATTTTTAATATTCAAAGCAACCCCCCCCCCCATCCATCCATGTCTCCATGCTTTATTTTGCTGAGAAATCATTAACAAAAACACCCCCCAGCATTTCTGGCCACGGCCATCTTGAATAAGGGCAGATAATTCATGTAGCATTTACTTCCTGGACTCCATCTGCTCTTAGCTCAGGCATGCAGGCAGGAGGGTGTGCTTAGCAGAGAAAGTTCCTCCTCCCATGAAGACGCCTGGGTTGTATGACATCATTTGCCTAGGCCAGGATTCAGGAAGTTCACAAAATACAAAGCCTTCTGTGAATGGGCAGCTGAGAGGAGGGGTGGGCAGAGGTGCTTTCATATGAGAAAGCAGTATCCTATCAGAGCGCTGGAAGTACAGATATAGCTGTACTCCTGACGCTCGGTAAAACGGTCAGTCATAAATAAAAGAGGTCAGGTTGCATGCACCTTCTTGAAAGCGGAAATACACTGTATATGAGCACCACAAACCAAAAGCACTTTTTTTCTTCATTTTTGATAGTTAAAGAAACCCCCCCCCCCCCCCCCTCCATCCATGTCTCCATGCTTTATTTTGCTGAGAAATCATTTACAAAAGCACCCTCCAGCATTTCTGGCCACGGCCATCTTGAATAAGGGCAGATAATTCATGTAGCATTTACTTCCTGGAAACCATCTGCCCTTAGCTCAGGCATGCAGACCGGAGGGTGTGCTTAGCTGAGAAAGACCCTCCTCCCATGAAGAAGCCTGGGATGTATGACATCATTTGCCTAGGCCAGAATTCAGGAAATTCACAAAATACAAAGCCTTCTGTGAATGACCAGCTGAGAGGAGGGGTGGGCAGAGCTGCTCCCATATGAGAAAGCAGTATCCTATCAGAGCGCTGGAAGTACAGATATAGCTGTACTCCTGGTGCTCGGTAAAACGGTCAGTCGTAAATAAAAGAGGTCAGGTGGCATGCACCTTGTTGAAAGCGGAAATACACCGTATATGAGCACCACAAACCAAAAGCACTTTTTTTTCTTCATTTTTGATAGTCAAAGAACCCCCCCCCCCCCCTCCATCCATGTCTCCATGCTTTATTTTGCTGAGAAATCATTTACAAAAACACCCCCCAGCATTTCTGGCCACGGCCATCTTAATTAAGGGCAGATAATTCATGTAGCATTTACTTCCTGGAAACCATCTGCCCTTAGCTCAGGCATGCAGGCCGGAGGGTGTGCTTAGCTGAGAAAGCCCCTCCTCCCATGAAGACGCCTGGTATGTATGACATCATTTGCCTAGGCCAGAATTCGGGAAGTAACTAAAGAAATGTAAAAAACTATTTGAAACATGCAAATAGGATAAACTTTCTTATCGATTTACTAATAATAACAGCAAAAGGATTCAAAATAGTTGACTGAGGGACTGAAAAAAAAAAGTGCCTGAATTCCTGGAGTTCGGCTTTAAAGGTTGTACATCGGAACGTAAAATAATTCCACTAGACAAATCCTAATTGGGACACCTGCAGCCCTCTTGCTGGTGCAGAGGCTGACGAAGCATGCTGGGACTTGTAGTTCTCCCTCCATTGATCAAACAAGAGGTGGTCTTCTTCATTTATAACTAATAACTGCGCCTTGTAGAACTGAATGGTGATCTCCTACCTTCCAGCACGGTCAGCTTGGCATTGCTGTTGATCTCGCCCACGCTGTTGGTGGCCGTGCACTCGTAGATGGCCTCGTCCCTGTTCGCCCGCAGAGGTTGTATCCTAAGCACAGACCCTGAGCCGTCATCAAATTCGATGACCTGGGGGAAGAAGTTCTGATGTGAGTCTACTGGGCAGGACAGGCTGCTGTCACCATATACACTGGGAACTAGTACTTCAGTTTTGTGTGGCCGCTGGCCAGCTAAATCAGATTTTGGCTTCTTGTTGGCAGGGGTGGACTGACAACTCATGGGGCCCCCCGGGCAATATGGGATCATGGGTTCCCTGTGTCCTTGGCCAAACTCAAAAAAGCCTATGAAAAAGGTACCAGTGGCATCTCATGGGCCCCCTACTGACCCCGGGCCCTCAATAGGGGATCATGGGACCCCTGTGACCTTGGCCAAACTCAAAAAAGCCTATGAAAAAGGTACCAGTGGCATCTCATGGGCCCCCTACTGACCCCGGGCCCTCAATAGGGGATCATGGGACCCCTGTGACCTTGGCCAAACTCAAAAAAGCCTATGAAAAAGGTACCAGGGGCATCTCATGGGGCCCCATACTGACCTCAGGCCCTCGGGCAGTGCCCGAGTTTCCAAATGGTCAGTCCGCCCCTGCTTGTTGGTCAACACAAATTCCTAGTTCCTGCCAACTGTGCATTCATTACAAATCCAAATAATGGCTCAGCTCTGGGACATCTGAAAAGTGTCCCTTGTACTGAGGCTGTGCGGGGTTCACAAATAAACAAAAAACATCATATTCACCTAGGTGGATGCAACATTGGTCCCCCAACGCCTTTAGGACTGAGATGAGCAATCAAAGATCGCTGATCGCTCAGTTCTCAGCTCTGCCCCTCCAGCGCTCACTGGAGCAATGGGAAGTGGAGGGGGCGGGAACGGCTGGCTCTCAGCAGCTGAAAGGCTGATCCAACTGCTGGTCAGGTATCTGGGTGGATCCCGACCATAAAAGTCGACTCTGCCTCTGGGAGTCTTGTCTGTGGCTGTCAGCCTTGCAAGGCCTCATGGGACTTGAAGTTCCTCAACACCTCAGGGACCATAATTTGGAGATCCCCTGTTATAATACTTTCCCATTTTATATATATATACACTCACCGGCCACTTGATTAGTCCACCTGTTCATTTGCTTGGTAACACAAATTGCTAATCAGCCAATCACATGGCAGCAACTCAATTAGGCATCTAGACGTGAAGACAACTTCAAGTTCAACCGAGCATCAGAATGGGGAAGAAAGGGGATACAAGTGGCTTTGAATGTGGCATGGTTGTTGGTGCCAGACGGGCTGGTCTGAGTATTTCATAAACTGCTGATCTACTGGGATTTTCATCCACAGCTATCTCTTGGATTTACAGAGAATGGTCCGAAAAAGAGAAAATATTCAGTTGTGTGGAGGAAAATGCCTAGTTGAGGTCAGAGGAGAATGGGCAGACTGGTTCCAGACGATAGAAAGGCAACAGTAACTCCAATAACCACTCGTTACAACCAAGGTATGCAGAACACCATCTCTGAACGCACAACACGTCCAACCTTGAAGCAGATGGGCTACAGCAGCAGAAGACCACACCGGGTGCCACTCTTGTCAGCTAAAAACAGGAAACAGAGGCTACAATTCGCACAGGATCACCGAAATTGTACAACAGAAGACTCGAAAACACGTTGCCTGGTCTGATGAGTCTGGATTTCCCTAAAGATGGTTGTGTGTGAAAATCGCAATAGATCAGCAGTTTTTTTAAATACTCAGACCAGCCTGTCCGGCACCAACAGCCATGTCACATTCAAAGTCACTTAAATCCCCTTTCTTCCCCATTCTGATGCTCGGTTTGAACTCCAGCAAGTCGTCTTCATCACGTCTAGATACTTAAAAGCATTGAGTTGCTGCCACGTGATTGGCTGATTAGCAATTTGTGTTACCAAGCAATCGAACAGTTGGACCTAAGAGGCCGGAGAGTGTGTGTATATAAAATGGGAAAGTATTAGAACATTAGATCTCCAAATGACGGCCCACCAGGTGTTGAGGAACTTCAAGTCCCATGAGGCCTTGCAAGGCTGACAGCCACAGACAAGACTCTCAGAGGCAGAGGCATGATGGGACTTGCAGTATTTCAACAGCTGGAGGGTCATAGTTTGGAGACCCCTGACTTAGAACCTCTAAGGCAGTGGTTCTCAACCTGTGGGTCGCGACCCCTTTGGGGGTCGAACGACCCTTTTAAAGGGGTCCCCTAAGACCATCAGAAAACACATATTTCCGATGTGTAAAGAGCAGCTACTGTGTTGAAAGCAGCTGCTGTGTAGAAAGCAGCTACTCTGTTGAAAGCAGCTACTGTGTTGAAAGCAGCTACTGTGTTGAAAGCAGCTGCTGTGTTGAAAGCAGCTACTCTGTTAAAAGCAGCTACTGTGTTGAAAGCAGCTACTCTGTTGAAAGCAGCTACTGTGTTGAAAGCAGCTACTGTGTTGAAAGCAGCTACTCTGTTAAAAGCAGCTACTGTGTTGAAAGCAGCTGCTGTGTTGAAAGCAGCTACTGTGTTGAAAGCAGCTACTGTGTTGAAAGCAGCAGTATTGGAGGTAAAACGACACTCATGAATTATAATTACTGGGTAAATAATTTTATGGTCGGGGGGTCACCACAACATGAGGAACTGTATTAAAGGGTCGCGGCATTAGGAAGGTTGAGAACCACTGCTCTAAGGTTTTGTTATTGATTTACCCCCACCGCCTTGGTAGTCATGGGACAGGAATTGAAGGGAAAAGAAAAGCCTGCCCGGGGGGGGGTCTAACCTTTTTCCTACGAAATAAAGACTTTCTGTTGAGGGGACACAGCGCTGAGTTCTGTATGTGGAGACGCCCAGACATGAGCTCAGTCCATCCAGACTATCAGTAGAATGTCCCCGCTCACTGATGGATTCTCGCTTTCCTTCTGTAATACCGACTGACACAATCATTTAAGTTCAGCCGCTGTAATCTCTGCGAAGCTCTTAGAAGCCGCGCGCCATTCTCCATAAATTTGAAAAGATCCAATTTGCTTATCAGTGGTATGGAGAGAAAGGATGTGACCTGTCCTCACCCGCTCCAGGGGATGATGGCCAGCAGGACGGGTGGGTGAGGAGCCGTATAGAGGACACCAGACTCATCGTTGTCTGCATGCTGGAAGGACGCTCTAGAGCAGTGGTCTCCAAACTGTGGCCCGGGGGCCGGATGTGGCCCTTTGCTTGCCTTTATCTGGCCCTTGGGGCGCTTTTCCTCCCACTGATACAAGACACTATTCCTTTCCTCCCTCCAATAATGAAGCATAATTACTGCTACGGACATCAATAATGAGGCACTATTGCTCCCACTGACACCAACTATGGGGCACTATTCCTCCCACTGACACCAATGATGGGGCACTATTCCTCCCACTGACACCAATGATGGGGCACTATTCCTCCCGCTGATACCAATGATGGGGCACTATTCCTCCCACTGACACCAATGATGGGGCACTATTCCTCCCACTGACACCAATGATTGTACACTATTCCTGCCACTGACACCAATGATGGGGCACTATTCCTCCCACTGATACCAATGATGGGGCACTATTCCTCCCACTGACACCAATGATGGGGCACTATTCCTCCCACTGACACCAATGATGGTACACTATTCCTGCCACTGACACCAATGATGGGGCACTATTCCTTCCACTGATACAAATGATGGGGCACTATTCCTCCCACTGATACCAATGATGGGGCACTATTCCTCCCACTGATACCAATGATGGGGCACTATTCCTCCCACTGACACCAATGATGGAGCACTATTCCTCCCACTGACACCAATGATGGGGCACTATTCCTCCCACTGACACCAATGATGGGGCACTATTCCTCCCGCTGATACCAATGATGGGGCACTATTCCTCCCACTGACACCAATGATGGGGCACTATTCCTCCCACTGACACCAATGATGGTACACTATTCCTGCCACTGACACCAATGATGGGGCACTATTCCTCCCACTGACACCAATGATGGGGCACTATTCCTCCCACTGATACCAATGATGGGGCACTATTCCTCCCACTGATACCAATGATGGGGCACTATTCCTCCCACTGACACCAATGATGGAGCACTATTCCTCCCACTGACACCAATGATGGGGCACTATTCCTCCCACTGATACCAATGATGGAGCACTATTCCTCCCACTGACACCAATGATGGGGCACTATTCCTCCCACTGACACCAATGATGGGACACTATTCCTGCCACTGACACCAATGATGGGGCACTATTCCTCCCACTGACACCAATGATGGGGCACTATTCCTCCCACTGATACCAATGATGGGGCACTATTTCTCCCACTGATACCAATGATGGGGCACTATTTCTCCCACTGATACCAATGATGGGGCACTATTCCTCCCACTGATACCAATGATGGGACACTATTCCTCCCACTAATACCAATGATGGGGCACTATTCCTCCCACTGACACCAGCGATGGGGCACTATTCCTCCCACTGACACCAATGATGGGGCACTATTCCTCCAACTGACACCAATGATGGGGCACTATTCCTCCCACTGACACCAATGATGGAGCACTATTCCTCCCACTGATACCAATGATGGGACACTATTCCTCCCACTAATACCAATGATGGGTCACTATTCCTCCCACTGACACCAGCGATGGGGCACTATTCCTCCCACTGACACCAATGATGGGGCACTATTCCTCCAACTGACACCAATGATGGGGCACTATTCCTCCCACTGACACCAATGATGGAGCACTATTCCTCCCACTGACACCAATGATGGGGCACTATTCCTCCCACTGATACCAATGATGGAGCACTATTCCTCCCACTGACACCAATGATGGGGCACTATTCCTCCCACTGACACCAATGATGGGACACTATTCCTGCCACTGACACCAATGATGGGGCACTATTCCTCCCACTGACACCAATGATGGGGCACTATTCCTCCCACTGACACCAATGATGGGGCACTATTCCTCCCACTGACACCAATGATGGGGCACTATTCCTCCCACTGATACCAATGATGGGGCACTATTTCTCCCACTGATACCAATGATGGGGCACTATTCCTCCCACTGACACCAATGATGGGTCACTATTCCTCCCACTGACACCAATGATGGGACACTATTCCTTCCACTGACACCAATGATGGGTCACTATTCCTCCCACTGACACCAATGATGGGTCACTATTCCTCCCACTGACACCAGCGATGGGGCACTATTCCTCCCACTGACACCAATGATGGGGCACTATTCCTCCAACTGACACCAATGATGGGGCACTATTCCTCCCACTGATACCAATGATGGGACACTATTCCTACCACTGACACCAATGATGGGACACTATTCCCCCCCACTGACACCAATGATGGGACGCTATTCCTCCCACTGATACCAATGATGGGACACTATTACCCCCCACTGACACCAATGATGGGGCACTATTCCTCTCACTGACACCAATGATGGTGCACTATTCCTCCCACTGATACCAATGTTGGGACACTATTCCCTCCCACTGACACCAATGATGGGGCACTATTCCTCCCACTGATACCAATGATGGGGCACTATTCCTTACACTGACACCAATGATGGGGCACTATTCCTCCCACTGACACCAATGATGGGGCACTATTCCTCCCACTGATACCAATGATGGGGCACTATTCCTTACACTGACACCAATGATGGGGCACTATTCCTCCCACTGACACCAATGATGGTGCACTATTATTCCCACTGACACCAATGATGGGGCACTATTCCTCCCACTCACACCATTGATGGGGCACCATTTCCCCCCACTGACACCATTGATGGGGCACCATTTCCCCCCACTTACACTAACAATAGGACACAATTCCTCCCACTGACACCAATGATGGGGTACTATTCCTCCCACATACACCAATGAAGGGGCGCTATTCCTCCCACTGATACCAACTATGGGGCACTATTCCTCCTACTGACACAATTGATGGGGCACCATTTCCCCCCACTGACACCATTGATGGGGCACCATTTCCCCCCACTTACACCAACAATAGGACACAATTCCTCAAACTGACACCAATGAAGGGGCGCTATTCCTCCCCCTAATACCAAAGATGCGTTGTTTACTCCCAGCGATGTCGGAACAATTTCTACTCCCAATGGCCACAGTCCGGCCCCCCGAAAGTCTGATGAGCAGTAAACTGGCCCTTTGTTTAGAAAGTTTGGAGACCCCTGATCTAGACTGTGCATTTTACAAAGTGCAGTTGCTCCAGAGCTTAGTAAATGAGGGGAATCTCTGCTGACGTCCATCATCCAATCACGTGCAAGCAAACATGCAGTTTCCTTTTTCCTTGCACGGGATTGGGTATTCTTTGTACAGTGAATTATCACTTCATTTACTAAGCTCTGGAGCAACTGTACATGCAGAAGGCAACTGCACCTTGCAAAGCACACAGTCTACTTGCCTTTAGTAAATCTCCCCCCCACCCCATGTCAATGTATCAGAGCCCATCACTGCCCCCCATCTCAGAGGCAGTGACTTTGGGCACAGGCAGCCCCTAGCACCCGGAAAACTCATCAATTACCTCGAATCGCTGTGAGCTGACTTTCTTCCCTTTCTTCATCCAGGTGATGCGCGGTTTGGGGTCCCCCGTGGCCTGGCACACGAAAGAGGCGACGCCACCCGATATTCCAATTTGGTCATCCGGCTTGCGGATAAAGATGGGCTCACCTGCGGGAGAGAAGGGAAACGTGATTAGAGTTGGCACAGCGCAGATGTTTAGGACATTCATTACACGGACGCTGAACAAGAGGGAACTGGACGCCGTGTCAGGACATCTGTGCCGCAATAAACAGGTTGTAAACGTTCCGCCACAAATGCATCCTGGGGGATCTGGCCTGCTTTCTGTACGGAACACCGAGCTATGTATACAGGTTACAGGCGTTGGGCGCGCCACAGGCTTTGCTGGTACTCAGTGGTGTCCCTAGGCAGGTGTGGGGGGGTGCGCGCCGCACCGGGTGACACCTACCACACAGGGTGACACCGGACCCGCTCCACGAAAAGGTAAGTTGTAAAGCAAGCCGACGATCCCCGCAGAATGGAGCAGATCTGCGGATTGAGCATAATGGATCGCAGTCCGATCTATTATGCTCAATCCGCAGATCCGATCCATTCTGCGGGGATCGTCGGAGGGGGGTGTCACCAAGCGTTATCGCACCGGGTGACACCAACCCTAGGGACGCCCCTGCTGGTACTAGTAGTTCTGGACTAGGCACTAGTTTTTGGTGAAGGAAAAGGTAAGTACACCGCTTCAGGGGTTGGCTTAGCGGTCAGGTTAGTGTTGGGGTCACCACTGAACCACTGGGGTCAAGGTTTGGAAATTTTAGGTTTCTCTGTAGCAAAACACACCAAACTGAGCATGTGCAGACTTGCCACTGCTGCTCTAACTACGGCAGATGGATGGGGACAGTAGAAGAAGAAGGGGAGGATCAAAGAAGACAGGATCAAACAGCCTTTTTACACAATGTGGAGGATTAACCCCTTAGGTTGCACAGTGAGTATAACAAGCATGCTTTATTACATCTACAGACTGATTGTACTGTTGTGGGTTTAGGAACACTTTAACAGGCTAATTACTCTCTCTGCCCCCCCCCAAAATGATACCATAAAAGACAACAGGAGAGCCAAACAAAATGGTGAAAGTCCTAGTCACTTTAATGATCCGTGATATGATGACATAAAACAGCCAACGTGTTTCGGGGGCCAACAGACTCTTCATCACCTACAAAGGGAAGTTCTGCTTGTTTACATCCTCCCCCACCCCTCCAAAGCCAATTTTTTGGGGGGGCGCTGAGAGTGGGTACTTGATTTTGACAGGTACCCGCTCCCACTTCTGGTCACTTCTGGCCGTGGCGATCTGAGCCAGAGGTTCGACCCCCCCCAGCAGCCTTGTGGGATACTTCATTGATCCCAGAAGGCTGCAGGATGATTCCAAAGCATAGCGCACATCGGGCATGCGCAGTAGGACACTGGCAGTGAAGGCTTCCCCGCTGTTTTCCCTCAATGAAGAAGCAGGCTCCAGCATCCAAAGACGGCTCGGTTGAGGACATTGCTGGATCCCTGGACAGCCAGGTGTCCTTATAATAAAAGCCAACAGCTAGAATTTGTAGCTGTTGACTTTTCATTTTTTGGGGGGAGCCTGGAGCTGCGCTTTTAGGCCTCATGCACACAAAGCATCTTTTGCAGCCGCTTTTAGGTGTTTTTTTTTTTACTGCTTCCAAATGGCCCTCCATGTTGTCCTATGTATCTGGCAGTTGTCAGAGCAGGGACTGGGAACTGATGATCAGTGCCCAGCAGCGCCACCCACCAGTTCCACCCACAAGTGCCCAACAGTGCCACCCACCTGTGCCCTGGAGTGCCACCCACCTGTGCCCAGCAGTGCCCACCAGTGTCACCCACCAGTGCAGCCCAGCAGTGCTGCCAGTCAGTGCCATCGAGCAGTGCCAATCAGCAGTGCTGCCAGTCAATGCCAACTATCAGTACCCATCATCAGTGCCAGCTCATCAGTGCTGCCTATCAGTGCCCACTATCAGTACCCATCATCAGTGTCAGCTCATCAGTGCCGCCTATCAGTGCCAGCTCACCAGTGCTGCCCATCATCAGTGCCACCTATCAGTGCCAGCTCATCAGTGCCACCTCATCAGTGCTGCCTATCAGTGCCCACTATCAGTACCCATCATCAGTGCCGCCTATCAGTGCCAGCTCATCAGTGCTGCCCATCATCAGTGCCACCTATCAGTGCCAGCTCATCAGTGCTGCCTATCAGTGCCACCTCATTAGTGCTGCCTATCAGTGTCCATCAGTGGCGCCTATCAGTGCCCATCAGTGCTGCCTGTCAGTGCCCATCAGTGCTGCCTATCAGTGCAGCCTCATCAACACACATCAGTGAAGGAGAAAAATTACCTGTTTGAAAAATTTTGTAATAGAAACAAAGAAACTTTTTTTTTTTTAATTTTTTGCTATTTTTTTGTTTATAGTGTAAAAAATAAAACCCCCAGTGGCAAGTAAATACCACCAAAAGAAAGCTCTATTTGTGAGACAAAAATGACAAAAATGTCATATGAGTACAATGTTGCATGACCGCGCAATTGTCATTGAAAGTGCGGCAGCGCTGAAAGCTGAATATTGGCCTGGTAAGGAAGGGGTATAAGTGCCCGGTAGGCGAGGGGTTAAACACGTCAAGTGAGTCCAGGAGCAGCATTTTGGCAGAAAAAAAACCACTAAAACCCTAAAAGTATGATATCGCCAGGCGGGTTTAGCACTTGAGCGTCAACTAATTTCAATGGCCAGAATATATTATTATTCTGGTCGATGAAAGGAATTAACGCCCAAGCGCGCCTAAATGCTTGTAAAAGCGTCAGATTTTTTTTTTTCTGGCAAAACACTGCTGCCAAGAGAAGAAATGTTTTAAAAGTCCCGAGTGCATGAGGCCTAAAGTGTTAGTTCACCTTTACAGACAAAAAGGTGAACTACCATCATATACCCTCCCCACCCCACCCCCGGTCCCCGTGGTACTTACCTCTGTGGGCGGTGAGCTGGAAGTTCCCACGTAGCCTGTGCAGTGGTCCGGGGATTTGAAATCCCCGCTCTTCCCTCTCTTCGCTGTGCAGCACTTCCTGGGCGGATCAGAGCAGTGCTCTGTGCTGACCAATCAGAATCGTTCTGACCCGTCCTGGACATTCTGCCGAAAGAGGGAGAAGGGGGGGTGATTCAAATCCCTGGACCGCTGGACGGGCTGTATGGGCACTGACGGCAGCATATACAAGGAGGGGTGGGGAGGCTGTCCGGGGGTTCGTTCACCTTTAAATTTTTTTCTGCAAAAGTGAACTAACCCTCTAAGAACACTACAGAGGGCGAAGGATGAGGCCAAACAGATGTGGGGTTTACACACGCTTCAAGAAGGAAGGGAGGCCATTGCACACAAGGCGATGATTTCAGATACACTTCTCCATTGCAGACAACGTGGAGAGGGAATGTCGCTCGTGTACAGGCAGGCAGTCTGAGTGATGGATGGCGGGTGAGAGGGGACATCAATCCACCAGACATGGACGGGAATCACTCACAGATCACGCCGGATGACAGGCGGCCGGGGATGAAGAAGGGATTTCTCTCTGCAGAGTGACGGGGAAGTGATGCGGTGGGTCACGATAACACGGCGATGTCAGTGTGAGGAGAGCGAGGATTAGGCAGAGCTGAGCGGCTCGGTGGTATCAGTACGTGGATTAATTCTTCCGTCTCGCAGCGCCGTCTCAGCGTGTCACACGCCATTCGCGTCTGATGAGCAGATGTGCCAGGTACGCCGATCACCTGACAGGCAGCGACGCCGCGTCACCGGAATCCTGACAAGCTGTGATAATGGTATTGATCAGGAGTGGCAGAGATCACAGGACTGTCTGATCATTTGTACAAATCTGCTCAGTCTGGATGATGTCCTGGGTACCGAACTCCACTCTAACCAGTAACCTGGCCTTCAATCTGACCTCCGGCCTCCTCTTCAGTCTTGCACAGGTATACCGGCTCCTCCCCTTCAGTCTTGCACAGGTATACCGGCTCCTCCCCTTCAGTCTTGCACAGGTATACTGGCTCCGCCCCTTCAGTCTTGCACAGGTGTACCGGCTCCTCCCCTTCAGTCTTGCACAGGTGTATCGGCTCCTCCCCTTCAGTCTTGCACAGTTGTACCGGCTCCTCCCCTTCAGTCTTGCACAGGTGTACCGACTCCTCCCCTTCCGTCTTGCACAGGTGTACCGTCTCCTCCCCTTCAGTCTTGCGCAGGTGTACCGTCTCCTCCCCTTCAGTCTTGCGCAGGTGAACCATCTCCTCCCCTTCAGTCTTGCACAGGTGCACCGGCTCCTCCCCTTCAGTCCTGCACAGGTGTACCGTCTCCTCCCCATCAGTCTTGCACAGGTGTACCGGCTCCTCCCCTTCAGTCATGCAATGTTGTACCGGCTCCTCCCCTTCAGTCTTGCACAGGTGTACCGGCTCCTCCCCTTCAGTCTTGCAAAGTTGTACTGATTCCTCCCCTTCAGTCTTGCACAGGTGTACCGTCTCCTCCCTTTCAGTCTTGCAAAGTTGTACCGACTCCTCCCCTTCAGTCATGCAAAGTTGTACCGGCTCCTCCCCTTCAGTCTTGCACAGGTGTACCGTCTCCTCCCCTTCAGTCTTGCACAGGTGTACCGTCTCCTCCCCTTCAGTCTTGCACAGGTGTACCGGCTTCTCCCCTTCAGTCTTGCACAGGTGTACCGGCTCCTCCCCTTCAGTCTTACACAGGTGTACCGGCTCCTCCCCTTCAGTCTTGCACAGGTGTACCGGCTCCTCCCCTTCAGTCTTGCACAGGTGTACTGGCTCCTCCCCTTCAGTCTTGCACAGGTGTAGCGGCTCCTCCCCTTCAGTCTTGCACAGTCTTGTATAATCTTTGCTGATCTCCTGCAGCCTCTTTCACCAACTTCCTGTCTATGAACTCCAGGATTGGATGTACGTGACCTGCTTCCTATAAGTGACAACAGTGGACCATCGGCACCTCCGCTTGTAGTCCCCGCCTGGGGCCAATGTGACAAGGCAGGAGCACAATTAGGATACAGCTGACACCCCCATTGTAGGAAGTGACTGAACAGGGACCTTCACGGGACCTCATGTGTGGCCCTCAGAGTCCTCTGATGTGGCCCTTGAAACCAGGGAAGCACACTTATATTATATCCTGTGTTTTTGGTGCGCTCTCTGAAAGTTCACCACACCTGAAAGATATAATAGAATTCTGTATCAAAAGCGCAGCTAACCTGCAGGAAAATCGCAGAGCATCAGTATGAAAGCAGCCCTATAGGGGCCTCAGCACAGCAAGGGCTCGTTTACATTTGCGACTTGGAGGGCGATAAAACGCCATGGTTGAGACGTGTTTTTACTACAACCCCTCAGCCACTATCACAACCACCAGCATGAGAGGTCGCAATGGTCCAAGTGTAAAACATTCTAGTTCATGCTTGGACAGGAGGGGCGGGGCATGTGCAGGAACTGATCCTCTCCATTTTCCTCCTGCAACCGCTGAAAGATGGCTTTTCCTCCTCTCCCTCCTGCCGGCATTCCGGGGCCGCAGGAGGAAAATGTTTATTATGCTATTCCAAATAAAAAAATACATCGAAAGACTGAAAAATTTCATTTCAATCCAGGGGCGGCCTGACAACTCATGGGGCCCCCGGGCAATAGGGGATCATGGGGGCCCTGTGTCCTTGCCCAAACTCAAAAAAGCCATTTGCGTTCGGCCAGCGCCAAGAGGTTAATTTGACGGCATTTTCTCTAACTTCCTGTTTGGCTATGGGACAGGAAGTGAAGGGAAATCTCTGCAATGGGACACAAAAATATCTGACAGGGGATATAACCAGGGGCGGACTGACAACTCATGGGGCCCACGGGCAATAGGGGATCATGGGGCCCCTGTGTCCTTGCCCAAACTCAAAAAAGACTATGAAAAAGGTACCAGGGGCATCTCATGGGGCCCCCTACTGACCCCGGGCCCTCGGGCAGTGCCTGAGTTTCCAAATGGTCAGTCCGCCTGTTTCAATCACTTTGGTGGTCCCCGCTCTTCAAAGGGTTGAGCCCCCCTGGTGTATAGGATACGGTACGAAGGAGCCCCGGGTAACCTGCGGAGGAGAAGCAGCTGCTGAATTGCTGACAGCCGCACTGAATCATGGAGCCATCTCAGGCGCCTTTCCTGAGATCGGTACTAACTCCATTACAGGCCACTTTCACTTTGTTAATTTCGTGCTTTACCTACCAACGAGTGGAGTCCATCAAACGAATTACCGCCAATATTAGTATTGTTCTTGCTGTATAAGAGATCTCCTTCCTGCCTCCCCGTGTCAGAGACGGACGCCCTCCATTATTCCATTAGGCACTGATGAGCTGGCGGAGCACCAACACAACTCTTAATGGAGAGGTGAATCCGATAGAGAAGAGCCTGTGAATGGGGAGTACCGGCTCTCCGCTCCGATGTAAACGCACAACTCCACGGCCTGATTCACTACGGGCCGAAAAGGTGGGGGGCATCTGAGCTTCAGGGGGCCAGAGAGTAAGGCCGAATTTAGACCTGCGGTTGGAGGGCAGCAATAATGTGTGGTTGAGACGTGTTTTTGCCGCTCGCCAACTGCCCCCCCCTTAAGCTCCCTAGCGGTCTGATTGGACAGGCTCTCTTTAAATCCTATCATATCTTGGCTTCTTGTGCCTCTCATGGGGTGCAATAATCAGATAGCCCAACACAATTCCCAGTTTTGTTCTGGTGTGTCTGTTACAAAGTGTTGTCACCCTTCCTTGGTGGTCATTTGGCTGGCAGGTTATTTTTTAACCTCCCTAGCGGTCTGATTATGTCCATATTTCTGTGCTCAAAGCGGTACATTTTTTTTGCATGGAAATATGTAGTTTTTTTTATTGTAGGCTGTAATTTTTAGGAATAACTCACTGAAATCTGTCCGGACAAGAGTCTAGTAAACATCCCGGGGAGGATAAAACTTGAAACACGAAATCATAAATTATAATTTAATAAATAATCATAAAAATAATAATATAATAATAAATGTAATTCAATAATATAATCAAACCAAAAACACTGAAATGTGAAATAGAGCGCCAAGTTCGCACATCGCTGAGCTCAGTCGCAGAATCGTTTTCAGTGTCTGATGATGAATTTCCCCCACCAATCATTATCACTCAATTCTGCAAGTGGTTCTGATTTACTATCGCTGTTCTCTAGCCGCTCTAAAACCGCGGCAGACCTAAAGGGACGCTTTTTGGACGTCATGGACGTTTCTCAGTTTCCAGGCAGAAAGAACAGTAAAAATGCAGGCAGGGCGCCGGACAAAGCACTCGGGACAAAATGTATGTGAAATGGTTTGATACAGGAATGTTATACTATGTGATTTTAGTGTATTTAGTGAATGTCACTTTTAAAATTTTTTAATTTCCCGCCAGTTCCGTCCCCCGTACGTCATGACGTCGCAGGGGACGGAAACCGGAAGACGGATGCCGGCATCGGCCGGAGGAGATTGCCGGGGACACTGCAGGGGGGACAGCGCGGGAGCGCAGGACAAGGGATCCCAGAGCAATGCTGCAGTGTATTCCCGAGTGTAGCTCGGGGGAGGGGGGGGGGGTACCACTTCTGGTACTGAAAGTTTACCCCGAGCTACACTCGGGAATACCGCCAGGGAGGTTAAGCTGTAATGGGAAGCGGATGGTTGCACGACGCGGACGCGATGCTTCAACTCATGGCCGCGACAGTGTTGACCTGACATGGATCGTTTGGCGGATGACAAGCCCACTGAACACTATATATGAAAGTCACTGGGGAAATGAAGGAAATGCCTCTCAACCACATGCAAAGCACACGCTGGCTGCGTGATTGTCGGGTTAAATGAGAAGTATGGGATGGCTTTTTTCCCCCCCAGACATACTTACCTAGGTGGATGCAGCACCGGTCCAACTCTAAGGGTGAGAACTCAGCGAACTCAGTGAGAACAGCCGCTCTGTGCAGAGAGCGGTGACTGTCAGTCATCGCTCTCTGCTCTGCCCCCCCCCCCCCCCAGCGCTCCCTGGAGTGGGAGGGAGCGGCTGGCTCAGGCTCTCAGCGGCTCAATGCGAGGTGGAACCAGGTGCTGATCCAGATTCCTGAGTGGTAGTTTGTCCACCCTACAGCCTCTCCGTCCCCGCTGTACTTACCTCTGTGGGTGATGAGCTGTCAGTGCCCACACAGCTGGAGCGGCGGTTGGGGATTTGAAATCCCCACTCTTCTCACTCTTCTCCCTCTTCTCTGTCCAGGACGGATGAGAGCAATGCTTTGTGCAGGCGCTGACCAATCAAAATTTCTCCGGTCTGTCCCAGAAGTGCTGCACAAAGAAGAGGAGAACAGCGGAGACTTCTAATCCCCAGGTAGCTGCACCAGCTGCATGGGCACTGACAGTTTAGTACAGTGGGGACCAAGGGCTGGGGAGGGGGTGCAGTGTTGTCACCGCAGAACAGAAAGTGTGTTACTGGCAGGATCACCAGGTGAAAAAAAAAGGGAAAAAAAAAGACTAAAAAGAAAACGAATGCAGCCACCACATCCAAGGGCTGGTAAGCTGCAGTATATGACATTTTTAATCTTGGGTTTAGATACACTTTCATTTTTCATCGCTGTCTGTGTCCCCATCACTTCCTATTACGGTGACAGGGAATCAAAGGGGCAGGAAGCGAAATTAATAATTAACGTAAAATGTTTCAAACTCACTTGACATAATTAATTTACAAAGTTCGCGCAGATCAAATACACAAAGAAATTTGTGGTTTTGTTCTTCTAAACTGCGAATGCATCTGTGTGAAAAAGCCCTTCGAGCTTCAAGAGACTTTGACAGGTCCACTTTCACGAGACGTCATCGCGCATTTTCCGCGAAGGCTCACTTGGAATTATAATTGTCTAATTTACGTGAAAACCATTTCTCATGCCGAACGTCTCATCAAAAGTCCCGATGTCGACAATAACATCCGATGAGTAAATAATAAAAAAAAAAAAAAAATAGAAGCCTCATATTCTACATTATTCCGAGATGCCGCGGACAAAGCCTCCGCCATATGGTCACCTCAATTCCACACGTCCTTCGTCATCCTGGCAACATTAAATATCGCCGGAACACTTCGCCGCGGTGAGCTGCGCTTTATCCCAGTTGTAGCTAATAAGAAAAGATGCGACATTTAACCCGCGGAGAGATTTTCTGCAGCGATGACCAATTTACATTAATGAGCGTTTTATTCTGTGAATCTGCAAATAACAGCGCTATTATCGGGACGGCTGGTGTGCCGCGGACGCGCGCTAATCCTAATGGTGGTTAATGGCACAGATAACGAGAGTGACAGAGAGGTTCAGCCACGCTTTGTCCCATTAGCCGATTGGCTGTTCCCATTAGGAGGCTGTGAGTGATGTAATAAGGGATCATTTGAAGGAGCCACAAATGCCTCGCATAAAAGGGTCTCCAAAAGTTTGTTAGTAAATGGCGAAAGCAGCATTCAGGGCTGTGGAGCGCGCGACGGACGGAAGTGCCCATTCGCCATTTCTACGTAGCGTCGCCCGTACTACTCTGGGTAGTTGCATTGCTCAATTTTGCTGTGTTGTGACTACTGCAGGCCATAGACGGGTCGAAAATCGGACGAAAAAAAAAAATCGGCCAATTTTTGCACCATTAGTGGGTTAATTGGTCGGCCAATTTTGGGGGTTTTGGCACATTTTTTTATCGGTCAAGTTGGAAAATTTGCACCCGATTTTGACGATCAACCGATTTGCCCAGCAAGGATGGGCAAATCGGCCGATCGTTTTACTGATAAAAAATCTGCGCATGAGCCGTGACCTGCAAGAAGAAGAAAAGGAAGAAGAAGAAGAAAAAGCAAAAAGAAGAAAAGGAAGAAGAAAAAGCAAAAAGAAGAAGAAAAAGAAGAAGAAAGAATTCCAGTCCGCTATTATATTTTATATGAGAAGTCTTCGGTTGCAACAATGTATCCATTTGTATCCGAATAAAAACATCTGTATCCGAAATGGATACAAATGGATACATTGTTGCAACCGCTATATTTTTCATGTCAAATATAATAGCAGAGCTCTCTGCAAGGGACAGAAGTCATTAAATGCCGGCCACAGACGGGACGAAAATCGGACAATTTTTTTTACCTTTGGTGGTAACGTCAGACGATGGAGCGACCGGTTTTTTGTTTTTTTTTATTAAAAAATGGCCGTTTAATTTTTTTTACATACTGTCACCCTAGCAGTACAGTGTCACCATAATGACACTGTACTACTTGTGGGGGGTGTTGAAGATTTTTTTTTTTTTGTACACCGATTGCTTTTATACCCATAAAGGCTGTAAAAGCAATAATTTCTCCTTCTCTCTGGCTGCATTCTTGCAGCCATTGAGAAATACTGTGTGAGCTGTGATTGGTCACATGGTACAAGGCTGTTGTAAATAGCCCTGTACCAGGTGATCTCTGTGATCATTCACAGATTTCACACGTAGTAAGCAATGATGTCAGAAGAGACATCTTGCTTACCACTCTTCATGTGATCACTGATTGGCCAATCAGTGATCACATGATCGGGACCTCGCACAGAGGTCCCGTACAGGGATCGGTGTTCCGCTGTGTCCCAGGGAGCGCACACAAGCAGGGAGCGGGGAGGCCATTTATAAACGGCCACCCGCCCCTACACTGCTCCCGTCCAGCCGTTTATATACATGGGACGGACGGGAAGTGGTTAAGGAGCGGGAGGCCTCCACGTCCTTTGTGGGCAGTGAACCCCAAAGCCCTCCCCCCCATGTTGAGGTCAAGTGGCTTGGTATGGTTCAGGAGGCAGCGCCAACCCCTTTTCTGGCCTGCCGGACTGCATGCTCGGTTAAGGGCCTGGTATGGATTTTGGGCAGAACTCAATCATTATTTTGACATTTTGACATTCCCTTTAAAATTCATACCAGACCAGGGGGGGGGGGGGGGGCATGCAGTTTTAAAAGAAAAATTGTAATACTGAATCTTGTTTTGTTTACAGCAGATGAGTCATGGTTGTTAAGGACGTGGTGGCCGCCTGCTCCTTAACAACCAGCTATTCCGAATGAAACTAAATAAATGCCAAAGATACGTAACAAATTCCGAAAACGAACCGGTTCACTTCACACATGCCTAGTGGACAGTATGAATGGGCCCTTAGGGGTCGGTTTATAAAAGTTTGAAATAAATGAGATGTCAACGAACCAAAACGTCCCAAAAACTGGACACCTCACATCAATTTTCGGAATATTTTGGTGTGTTGGTAGCCCTTATCATTTTATCGTATGGGTCGGTGTCTGTTGTTCACTGGCGGTGGGACACCGGTTACCATTTGTTTTCTTTTTCCAGTCCTGTGGACACAGCAGAAAGTATGAGAAATTCTCTCCAAAGTCAAGGGAGTTCCCCGCGTAGTTGTCACAAAAACAGGTGACCCTCGCCTGGTGACAACTATAAAAGTCTGGATTTCCCATTTATTCCTTTCTTAACAACAATGGTCATCAAGACAAAGAGAAAAAGAGGGAGACAGAAAACAGTGAAACTTCAGTACGGTCCACATGGGCGGTCAGGGCAGGCAACCAAGCCTTGGTTTTACCGCCCTGTGGCTACCCAATTAAACAAGGGCATGCGGCCGCTCAGGGCTGTACACACGCCTTGGCCACTGATGCTTTGCTCTCAGCAAAAATGAATTGGCACTTGACATTTGGCAGGCACTACCACTGCCAACCAGGGGCGGACTAACAACTCAAGGGGCCCCCAGGCAATAGGAAATCATGGGGCTCCAGTGTCCTCGCCCACACTCAAACCACACCCAAAAAGCCTATGAAAGGTACCAGGGGCATCTCATGGGGCCCCCTACTGACCCCGGGCCCTCGGGCAGTGCCCGAGTGCCTAACTGGTCAGTCCTCCCCTATCGCCAACCATGATCCATTCCAGTGAACAAGGCCATGCCACTGCGTGCAATGTACGTGGTTGCAGCATGGTGGATTGCATATTCAGCGATGAAAAAGGTGGTGAGGAGGAAATGATCATCTCTTCAGTCCCTGTCAAATGCCAATGAGCCGCAAACGCGTTCCAAAGGGGTAGCAAGAGTTGCCGCACAAAGGAACGGACCTTCACGGTGTGGCTGTTACTCGGCTCTGAAATCATCAAAGTGAATGGAGAAATGCAATGCATGCAGCTGCAACGCAATGGGTTGGCATTTCCAGGGTGGTAACATATCGCCTCCAAACCGCCTTTGAAAAGCTATCCACCTCGGAAAACACATTTTGGAGGGGAGGCAAGGGCTGCTCCTTGTATGAATGAGCCCAAAGCAACACTACGCCAATGGTGATGGAGTCCAGAATATTTTTTTTTTAATTAAAGGATTTATTATTATTATACAGGATTTATGGCACCAACAGTTTGCTCAGCACTTTACAATATAACGGGAGACAATACAGCAACAATACAGTTCAATACAAGAGGGATAGGAGGGCCCTGATCCTGGGAGCTTACAATCTAGGAGGGAGGGGCTAGTGGTACAAAAGATAGTAACTGTGAGGGATGGACTGGTAGGAAGAATAGAAGATTCCGTTATTAGCTGAGGGCGGGATAGGCTTCCCTGAAGAGAGAGGTTTTCAGAGATCACCTAAAAGTAGGCGATAATCTGATAGATTGGGGTAGAAAGTTCCAGAGGATGGAAGAGGCTCTGGAGAAGTCCTGGAGACAAGCATGGGAGGAGGAGACAAGGGAGCTAGAGAGCAGGAGGTCGTGGAAAGAGCGGAGAAGACAATTTGGGTGATATTATTGGGATTGGGATTCATGGAACAAGAGAGCCAATGCATTCCAGGGCTTGCAAGGGTCCCCTTGTTAAAAAAAACCCCCAAAACATCATATTGTTTAATTAGTTGCAAAAACACAACATGAAAAAAAAAAAGATCTTTCAAATCTATATATTGAGCAATTATAATCACCCCTCTCCCACGGCCCCACCACTGCTCTGACTTCCTCTTCCACCCCACCCCACATTCCTCATACTGAAGCCCCCCCAACACTCCACACCTTTGACCTTACTACCATCGAGGAAGTCTCCAAGATCCTCTCTGATGCCCGCCTCACCACCTGCCCCCTCAACCCTATCCCCTCACAACTCCTACGACCCCCCTCCCCCTCCATCCTACGCTCCCTCACCCACATCTTCAATCTCTCCCTCTCCTCCGGCACTTTCCCCTCCCTTCTGAAACATGCACACATCACCCCCATACTTAAAAAGCCCTCCCTGGACCCCAATGACCCGAACAACCTCAGACCCATCTCCCTGCTCCCATTTACATCTAAACTCCTCGTGCGCCTAGTCTACACCCGCCTATGCTCTCTCCTCAACGACAACAACCTCCTCGATCCCCTACAGTCCGGCTTCCATCCCCTACACTCCACCGAAACTGCCTTACTCAAACTCTCCAATGACCTGCTAACTGCCAAAGCTAATGGCCACTATTCAGTGCTCCTACTCCTTGACCTCTCTGCGGCCTTCGACACAGTCGACCACCCCCTCCTCCTCAAAAAACTACACTCCCTCAGCCTCAGAGATTCTGCTCTCTCCTGGCTCTCATCCTACCTGTCACAACGCTCTTTCAGTGTTACCTATAAAGCTACCACCTCCCTCTCACTCCCCCTCTCTGTTGGGGTCCCTCAAGGCTCTGTCCTCGGGCCCCTTCTCTTCTCCATCTACAACTCCTCCCGTGGCCAACTCATACACTCTCACGGCTTCAACTACCACCTCTATACCGACGACACACAAATCTATCTCTCAACCCCCCACCTCACCCCCTCGGTCTCAGCCCGAATCACACACCTGCTGAGCGACATATCAGACTGAATGTCGCTCCACTTCCTTAAACTGAACCTCTCCAAAACCGAGTTTCTTGTCTTCCCTCCAACCCGAGCCCCACCCCCCATTGACTTCTCCATCACATCCAACAACGCCACCATCAAACCCTCCCCGCAGGCTAGAGTACTTGGTGTCATTCTGGACTCCAACCTATCCTTCCAGCCCCAAGTCCAATCTTTAACTAACTCATGCAGACTCCACCTCCGCAACATGCAGACTCCACCTCCGCAACATGCAGACTCCACCTCCGCAACATCGCCAAAATCCGCACGTTCCTAACCCCAGAAACCACTAAACAGCTCATCCACTCCCTCATCATATCACGACTCGACTACTGCAACTCCCTCCTCACTGGCCTGCCTCGCCGCTGGCTATCCCCGCTTCAGTCCATCCTGAATACGGCTGCCAGACTCATTCACCTTTCCAACCGCTCTGTTTCCGCCACCCCCCTCTGCCAATCCCTCCACTGGCTCCACTCAGTGTCCTCCACCCCCCTCTGCCAATCCCTCCACTGGCTCCACCCCCCTCTGCCAATCCCTCCACTGGCTTCCGATTGCGCAACGGATCAAATTCAAAATCCTAACACTGACGTACAAAGCCGTCCACCATACTGCCCGGAACTACATCACTGACCTAATATCCAAGTACCGCCCAGCACGCACACTCCGCTCCTCACAAGACCTCCTTCTCTCTAGTTCCCTGGTCTCCTCCTCCCATGCCCGCCTCCAGGACTTCTCCAGGGTGTCACCCATCCTCTGGAACTCCCTGCCCCAACCCATCAGATTATCACCTACTCTCCTCTCCTTTTGGCGCACCCTGAAAACCCATCTCTTCAGGGAAGCCTACCCCACCCCCTGCTAACCTGCCGACCTCCTCCACTCCTCCTACCACCCCATCCCCCACAGCTATCTCCTCCTGTGCCACCATCCCCTCCCTCCTAGATTGTAAGCTCCAAGGAGCAGGGCCCTCGATCCCCTCATGTTTTGCATTGTATTGGTATTGTTCTGTCACATGTTCTGTCCCCCTTTGTAATGTACAGCGCTGAGCGAACTATTGGCGCTTTATAAATACTGTATAATAATAATAATAAAATGAGGTAGTTATGAAACATTGACCTGAATTAAAGACTAAAATAAAAACCTATGCGGAAATTAATCATATTCAGAATAAGTATTAAAAATTATAATTGCATAAGATTTTGTTACGAAAAACTTGTAATACATAAATATTCCGACATTCATTTACAATTTGCTATTAATTTTTGATTATCTCCCACATCCAATGAATTTTATTAAATAGACAAGAGTTCCATAAATTATGTCGGATAAGGAATAATAAGTATTACCAATTTATTAATAAAATCACATGTAATTATAAATGTGTAATATTTATGCTAAATAAGATGAATTCATTTTTTTTTGCTTTTTATTTTAGTCTTTTCTGCTTGTCAAGATTTCAGAATTACTAATTTTAGAAGCATTATTGCACAATATCAATATTTTAGACATTTCTTTTCTTGGCCAGTTATTGCCCTGAAGAAGAGGGACACTTGCAACCTCCAAAACACGTTGGCTCTCATTCCATTACTGAGTAAAAAATATTCCGGGCCTTTAAATTTTGGTGGGTTAAATGAACTCCAAAATCTGCTGGCATTGGGACATCCTATTTTTTTTTTTAACAACATAAATTATGTCGGATAAGGAATAATAAGTATTACCAATTTATTAATAAAATCAAATGTAATTAGAATTTGTAAAATGTACGCTAAATAAGATGAATTAATTTTTTTTGCTTTTTTTGCTTGTCAAGGTTTCAGAATTGCTAATTTTAGAAGCATTATTGCACAATATTGATATTTTAGAAATGTCTTTTCTTGGCCAGTATTGCCCTGAAGAAGAGGGACACTTGCAACCCCCGAAACACATTGGCTCTCATTCCATTACTGAGTAAAAAATATTCTGGGCCTTTAAATTTTGGTGGGTTAAATTAACTCCAAAATCTGGCGTTGGGACATTCGATATTTTTTTTTTTTAACGGCATAAATTATGTCGGATAAGGAATAATAAGTATTACCAATTTATTAATGAAATCAAATGTAATTAGAATTTGTAATATTTATGCTAAATAAGATGAATTCATTTTTTTTTGCTTTTTATTTTAGTCTTCCTTTCCTGCTGGTCAAGGTTTCAGAATTACTAATTTTAGAAGCATTATTGCACAATATCGATATTTTAGAAATTTCTTTTCTTGGCCAGTTATAGCCCTGAAGAAGAGGGACACTTGCAACCCCCGAAACACGTTGGCTCTCATTCCATTACTTAGTAAAAATTATTCTGGGCCTTTAAATTTTGGTGGGTTAAATTAACTCCAAAATCTGTTGGCATTGGGACATCCTATTTTTTTTTTTTAAGACATACAGTATGTCGGATAAGGAATAATAAGTATTACCAATTTATTAATGAAATCAAATGTAATTAGAATTTGTAATATTTATGCTAAATAAGATGAATTCATTTTTTTTGCTTTTTTTGCTTGTCAAGGTTTCAGAATTGCTCATTTTAGAAGCATTATTGCACAATATCGATATTTTAGAAATTTATTTTCTTGGCTACTTATTGCCCTGAAGAAGAGGGACACTTGCAACCCCCGAAACACATTGGCTCTCATTCCATTACTGAGTAAAAAATATTCTGGGCCTTTAAATTTTGGTGGGTTAAATGAACTCCAAAATCTGCTGGCGTTGGGACATCCTATTTTTTTTTTTTTAACGGCTCTTGTTATGAAGAAGAGAGGAAGAACCAAAAAAGAACAAAATGGCCGATGTCACGCCATGCCACTGACAGCCCTGCTTTCAGAATCCTTGAACATTTCTGACACCACAAGATGTATAATCTCTTAAATCAGACCTCCGGAACATCGTTTCATCCAGCTAATTATTTCAGCTTCCCCGTGACCCCGTTATTTTCCCGCCGATCCCCACCTGTCACAGAGGCCAATAATATCACTGTACAGAAAAGTTCAACGATAATGCCAAAGAAGAGAAGAAAAAAAAAAAAAACCCAGAGCTGACGGGAGCAATGAGCACACGGCGCTCAACCTCTCTCTTAGATCTGTCGTAACTTTGCCGCTTGTCAAAAACAAGGATGGCCATTTTACAAAAGGATGACAGCGCCGGCGCTCAGGGAACCTTGGGAGAGAAATATTTAAGGCGAGGTGCAATTCACCCGGCCCAGGGAGGGGAACTTATTTAAGACTTGCTAGGACGATAAATTCTAATACAAGTTTATTCTCATTCGTAGACAGCAGACGTCAGCCCGGAAATATATTTCTGTCCGTGCAAGACCAGCGGTGCGGGCGAGACCGAGAACAATTTCCCCGCACCCCACGGGGGCTCTAACAATTCAACGGATATCGACATGCAGAATATTTCACTCGGCCCCTCCGGATCCAGAGAACTCTTCTTACTTTCCTCCGCTGGCCATCATTTTAGTCAAAGACTTTGGGTTTTTGTAATTTAAGTTCTGCTATACCGCAAAGCCTAGGTAACCCCTGAGCAACGTGCTGGACGTTCCATAGATGGCTTCAACATCTCAGGAATATATCATCAAAATTGTGATCAAATAAATAGATAAATATACCACAAATAATAGCGCAACCCTTATAGAAATAAATAAATATAAATAAATTAATTAATAAAAATGATTAATCCACCACCATAAATGTGCAGAGATAATCAATACTGAAAAGTCTGTTGAATCCTCATGAAGTCCATTCAAAAAAGTCCATATATTCTCAAATATGATCCTCAATAAATGAAGTCATGAAATCTTCCTTCACCGATGTGATATCCAATGCTTTAACACTCCATCAAAATGGGGCTCTAACAACTCAACGGATATCGACATGCAGAATATTTCACTCGGCCCCTCCAGAATCAGAGAACTCTTCTTACTTTCCTCCGCTGGCCATCATTTCAGTCAAAGACTTTGGGTTTTTGTAATTTAAGTTCTGCTATACCGCAAAGCCTAGGCAACCCCTGAGCAACGTGCTGGACGTTCCATAGATGGCTTCAACATCTCAGCAATATAGACTTTTTTTTTTAGTTTTGGACCAAATAGGGAGGTGTTAGAATTGCTTGATAAACAGGGTGTCCCCCTGACCCCCCAAAATATAGCAAACTAGGGATGAGTGGAAGACTGATAACTCATAGGGCCCCTAGGCAATAGGGGATCATGGGGCCCCTGTGTCCTTGACCACACCCAAAAAAAGCCTATAAAAAGGTACCAGGGACATCTCATGGGGCCCCCTACTGACCCTGGGCCCTCAGGCAGTGTCTAAGTGCTCTAATGGTCAGTCCGCCCCTGCTAGGGATCCATCTGACCTCCTAATCAGTGGTGTATTTAGGTTTTGTGCTGCCCTAGGCAACACAAAAATTGTCTGCCCCCATGGACACGAACCAAGACCACCACCCCCTTCCCCCTCCTGTAGAGAGAGCCTGTCATTGACCAACACCCCTGCCCCCACCCTGGGAGAGCCTTCCACTAAACCCCCCCCCCAGTGATAGAGAGAAAGACACTTGTCTTCGCAGCTTCGGACATCCCCTGGAAAGTAAGTCAGGCTCTACACACACCATCAAGTAGCCCACAGCCTGTCTCGGATCCCACCTGGTTCCCATGGCATGTGTGTCCCTTCTTTCATCCCTTCTTCTGGGGGCAGGTGCTGCCCCCCTGAAAAATGCCGCCCTAGGCAAGTGCCATGCTTGCCTTGTGGTAAATACGCTCCTGCTCCTAATGGCAGAGTGTTGGGCAATCCTTCTCATTAGATTGTTAGCTTCTAGTTTCACGTTACTAGTGTAATTTAGGTTGTTTGTGAGACAGAGGATTTACAGAGTTATAGGCATGGGGCGAACACATCATTTGTGCAGACTGCACAGCTGAACTAGGGGCCCATTAATACAAGATGCTGGGATCCCCTCCCGCTCTCACACAGACCTCCCTGCTATAAGATATTGAAAATGTGCACCTCATTTTCTCTTGACACCATGTATAGTGCTGGATATGGAGGTGTTTGCTGTTTAATCTAGGTTTTTGTTTACCAACATTGAGACACATAAAAAGAATCAATCCATCCATGAATGTATAAATCCATCCATCCATCCATCCATTAATCCATCTATCCATGAATCCATCCATTGATCTAGCCATGAATCCATCCATTGATTTATCCATGAATTCATCAATATCCATGAATCCATCCATTGGTCTATCCATTGATTTATCCATGAATCCATCAATACATTGATCTATCCATGAATCCATCCATTGATCTATCCATGAATCCATCTATTGATTTATCCATTGATTTATCCATGAATCCATCAATACATTGATCTATCTATCCATGAATCCATCCATTGGTCTATTTGTGAAGCCATCCATTGATCTATCCATGAATCCATCTATTGATCTATCCACAAATCCATCCATTGATCTATCCACGAATCCATCCATTGATCTATCCATGAATCCATCCATTGGTCTATCCACGAATCCATCCATTGATCTATCCACGAATCCATCCATTGATCTATCCATGAATCCATCCATTGATCTATCCATGAATCCATCCATTGCTCTATCCATGAATCCATCCATTGCTCTATCCATGAATCCATCCATTGATCTATCCATGAATCCATCCATTGATCTATCCATGAATCCATCCATTGATCTATCCATGATCCATCCATTGCTCTATCCATGAATCCATCCATTGCTCTATCCATGAATCCATCCATTGATCTATCCATGAATCCATCCATTGATCTATCCGTGAATCCATCAATACATTTATCTATCCATGAATCCATCCATTGGTCTATCCATGAATCCATCCATTGATCTATCCATGAATCCATCCATTGATTTATCCATGAATCCATCCATTGATTTATCCATGAATCCATCCATTAATCTATCCATGAATCCATCCATTGATCTATCAATGAATCCATCCATTGGTCTATCCATGAATCCATCCATTAGTCTATCCATGAATCAATCAATACCTTTATCTATCCATGAATCCATCCATTGATCTATCCATAAATCCATCCATTGATCTATCCATGAATCCATCCATTGATTTATCCATGAATCCATCCATTAATCTATCCATGAATCCATCCATTGATCTATCAATGAATCCATCCATTAATCTATCCATGAATCCATCAATACATTTATCTATCCATGAATCCATCCATTGATCTATCCATGAATCCATCCATTGGTCTATCCATAAATCCATTAATACATTGATCTATCCATGAATCCATCCATTGATCCATCCCCCAAATTCTTGCGCAGGGAACTTGTCCGCCCCGGTATATCCAGTACATAGTTTCTTACACGTGGATTTTATATTGAAATGTATATTTTATATTGCCATGTAAATTTTATATCGATACATTGTAAAACTGTATGCTTCCTGCAAAGCGTGATGTATCATGTACTCATGTAACTTTATGAGAACGGTCTTAAACAATATAAAAGATTCAAAGATATTTTCTGTTTGGCATTCCTCCGAATGTCGACCTGCCATGGCATTGTCTGCCTGTACCGGGATACAGGGCTCCGGTATCCTGAACTAGTCACTTCTGATCTCCCTGGGGGGCACACGGTACAGGTTGGGGGGTGTATCTTGTAGTGTGACACTGATAATCAACGCTTCGAACTGGCAGATTGGGAAATCCGTTCGGGAATCATCTCATTACCGACTCTAATTACACAACAGGGCATGCTGGCAGATTACCGGAATCTCTAATCTTCTTTAGTAAATGATACTCGTGTAATATCTGTAAGCTTTAAATCTGCCAGGCGGACAAAGCTCGACATTAGGAGGTCTCTGAAGGAATGAACCTTCCAGTGGTGCTGAACAATCCTATCATCTCTGCTGTCCATTGTTAGTGCTTGACATTGACTGGACTTTGTTTATGTTAGATACATTATGAGGGGTTCCCCTCATCCCTGTGCTTAGTCTCCAGGTCTGTACACCCGCTGTGCCCATTATGAGGGGTTCCCCCCATCCCTGTGCTGAGTTCCCGGGTCTGTACACCCGCTGTGCCCATTATGAGGGGTTCCCCCCATCTCTGTGCTGGGTTCCCGGGTCTGTACACCCGCTGTGCCCATTATAAGGGGTTCCCCCCATCTCTGTGCTGGGTTCCCGGGTCTGTACACCTGTTGTGCCCATTATGAGGAGTTCCCACCATCCCTGTGCTGAGTTCCCGGGTCTGTACACCCGCTGTGCCCATTATGAGGAGTTCCCACCATCCCTGTGCTGGGTTCCCGGGTCTGTACACCTGTTGTGCCCATTATGAGGGGTTCCCACCATCCCTGTGCTGAGTTCCCGGGTCTGTACACCCGCTGTGCCCATTATAAGGGGTTCCCATCATCCCTGTGCTGAGTTCCCGGGTCTGTACCCCTGCTGTGCCCATTATGAGGGATTCTTACCATCCCTGTGCTGAGTTCCCGGGTCTGTACACCCGCTGTGCCCATTATGAGGGGTTCCCCCCAACCCTGTGCTGAGTTCCCAGGTCTGTACTACTGCTGTTCCCATTATGAGGTGTTCCAACCATCCCTGTGCTTAGTCCCCAGGTCCATGCACCTGCTGTGCCCATTATGAGCGGTTCCCACCATCCCTGTGCTGAGTTCCCAGGTCTGTACACCTGCTGTGCCTATTATGAAGGGCTCCAGTCCTCCCTGACCGGGCTGGTGGAGTGAAAAGACCTCTAAGTGTTACCTCACTTCAGAAGGAATCAAGTCTGCCTGACAGAGATGTACAGCCTGGGAGAGCTAAGGAAATCTCAGGACTGGATGGACAGAAATACAAATGCTTTGGCAGGCAAACCAGCCCCCTTATAATTATTCCATCTGTGTATTTAGTGGTTTGAAGTTCAGCGAAATCATCATTTAGTGTACTGAGGACATTGTCCGTGAGGACTTTAATATTAAAAAAATGAAAATCCATCTCTTCTTTGTATGGGACCCGATGGTGACATTCGAGGAGAACTTCCCCTGACATACCGATAATGAAATGCTGACACCAATATCTGTCTTCAAGCAATCTGTAAATCAGGAATTCGGAGGGTAAATTAAGTTCCCCCCACATAGGACCTCTTTGATCGCTGCCATTCATATCTGTAACTGATTCTCTTCACAGACTCATCTATAGACTGACAATGGAGGGAACCTTTGACCGGGCCTGCAGACGACGCATCTGATTGGCTGCCACGCTCCACCATGGTTTCCAGTTCCGAGCACAATGTGGAGTGTTTACAGGAAGCGTTAACCACCCCGAGCTAAAGTCAGCTGTATAGAGGAGATATTTTCCTTTTCTGTTACAGCATCCTCTACCCGAGCAGACCACATTCCCCCGGGGATCCCATGGGTTTACTGGAGCGCTCGGAGAGGTATTGGTGTCGTGTTTGCTCAATGAAGGTGGAATGTGATTTGTTTCAAGTAAATTATTACAATATCCTTCCCCGAAAAAGGTCAGAATTCAGAGCTGAAATGTGTAAATCTCCAGAGACGGAACGTGCAAGGAAGAGCAACCCGGTACAGGTGCAGCACGGGAGAAGACTCATAGATACAGATAATACATAGGGATTCCATTTCATAGGGATTCCAATAACTATCCCTTAGAAAAGGTGTGCCTCATCCCACATGGGCTATAAACACAAATTCATTTATTTTTAGTATTTTTGATATGGGCGGTGTGATGAAGAATTCAATGAAGCCAAATTACCACCAAGAAAGGGCGACAACACTTTGTACCAGGCACACCAGAACAAAACTGGGAATTGTGTTGGGCTATCTGATTATTGCACCCCATGAGAGGCACAAGAAGCCATGATATGATAGGATTTAAAGAGACCCTGTCCTTAACTTAAAAACACAGAATATGTAGTAATATACATGGTTCCTTGCAGAGTTTGATTACTATTTACTCACTTGCAATGAACTTGCTGGAAGATCTGACTACTCTAGGAAGAGTCAATTCCCAAGCATAGGCCCCACCCTCCATGTCAGAGCTCTTTCCTTTTCCGGAAGTGTCTAATTCCTGCAATGGACCCAGCTCGTCACCTCCATACATGTTCTTTATGTAGCAGCAGGGGCGCAGGGTTATATAGACTAGTGCAGACTTTCTCAACCTCTGAGGAACCCTTGAAATAGTTTTTAGGTCTTGGTAAACCTCTGCTAAAATGATTTTATGTATTGGGGGGGGGGGGGGGGAGTGCAAAAAATGTCCCTTACAATGGTTGTTACTGGGAAGAAGGTGATCGGTGTCATGGTAATGGCTCTGGATGGGGATGGACTCTATGCAGGTACCATCAAATGGGAGGTCAAGCAGCCACAGCTTGAGGAACTCCTAGCAACTTCTGGAGGAACCCAAGGGTTCTGCAGAACTCTGGTTGAGAATGACTGCTACAGAGTGTCAGTTGAGAGTCTGAGGGGCACCTGACATCACATCCAAGATGGCGACAGCAGCAGTATATTAGTTATATATATATATATATATATGACACTAAATTCTGGTTTAAAAGAAAAAAAGTCTCTCAGGATCCTCCAAATATCCAATATTTTTTTTTTAACGCTGCTGTGATCTAACTTCCTGTTAGAGGGTGCCTATGTCCACTCTCCATGGTTTCCATTGTACGTAGGAACATATCCACCCTCTTTCTCTCACTCCCGAGATTGACTATGGACTATGGGATTTGTAGGTTACATAGAGCACTGTACATGACCCCAACTAACATGCACTGCTCATTCCAGACAGAAGTTAGGGAGAAGAGAAGAGGTTCGGGAACTCATAGACTAGGAGTCTCCAAACTTTCTCAGCAAAGGGCCAGCTTTCTGTCCTTCAGAGCTTCATAGGGCAGGACTGTGGCCAGTGGATCTAGAATCTTCCCCAGCGTCAGTGAGAGTAAACAATTCCTCAGGCTTGGTGGGAAGTAAAAGTAAAAAAAAAAAAAAATTACAAAGTGCATGTGGTTATAGTAGGAGGAGGGATAATGCCCCATTGTTGGTATTGGTGGGAGGAATAGTGCCCAATCATTGGTGTCAGTGGAAGAAAAAGCGCCCCATTGTTGGTACTGGTGGGAGGAATAGTGCCCAATCATTGGTGTCAGTGGAAGAAAAAGCGCCCCATTGTTGGTACTGGTGGGAGGAATAGTGCCCCACTGTTGGTGTGACAATGCTCAATCAATGTAGACAAGATAGGACTATGGATACCCACCCTCTCCTATTGTTCATAAGATAGAGGGGCGTGTTTTGAAGTCCTCAAAGATAGCTAAGAACGATGTACAAAATTATAATTATTATTATACAGGATTTATATGGCGCAAACAGTTTGCTCTGCGCTTTACAAGATATCGGGAGACAATACAGCAACAATACAGTTCAATACAAGAGGGATAGGAGGGCCCTGATCATTGGTGCTTACAACCTAGGAGAGCAACCCATTGTTGGTGTCAGTGGCAGGAATAGTGCCCCATTGTTGGTGTCAGTGGCAAAAATAGTGCCCTATTGTTGGTGTCAGTGGGAGGAATAGTGCCTCATCATTGGTGTCAGTGGGAGGAATAGTGCCCCATCATTGGTATCAGTGGGAGGAATAGTGCCCCATCATTGGTGTCAGTGGGAGGAATAGTGCCCTATGATTGGTATCAGTGGAAGGAATAGTGCCCCATCATTGGTGTCAGTGGGAGGAATAGTGCCTCATCATTGGTGTCAGTGGGAGGAATAGTGCCCCATCATTGGTATCAGTGGAAGGAATAGTGCCCCATCATTGGTGTCAGTGGAAGGAATAGTGCCCCATCATTGGTGTCAGTGGGAGGAATAGTGCCCCATCATTGGTATCAGTGGGAGAAATAGTGCCCCATCATTGGTGTCAGTGGGAGGAATAGTGCCCCATCATTGGTGTCAGTGGGAGGAATAGTGCCCCATCATTGGTATCAGTGGAAGGAATAGTGCCCCATCATTGGTATCAGTGGGAGGAATAGTGCCCCATCATTGGTGTCAGTGGGAGGAATAGTGCCCCATCATTGGTATCAGTGGAAGGAATAGTGCCCCATCATTGGTATCAGTGGGAGGAATAGTGCCCTATGATTGGTATCAGTGGAAGGAATAGTGCCCCATCTATGGTGTCAGTGGAAGGAATAGTGCCCCATCATTGGTGTCAGTGGGAGGAATAGTGCCCTATGATTGGTGTCAGTGGAAGGAATGGTGCCTCAACCTTGTTGACAGTGAGAGGAATAGCGCTTTGTATCAGCGGGAGGAATGGTAACTCAAGGGCCAGATAAAGGCAAGCAAAGGGCCACATCTGGCCCATGGGCTGCAGTTTGGAGACCATTGTCATAGAGGATGTTACAAGGAGGCAGAAAAACATGGTAAGGAACAATTTCATGAAAAATAGATTGCAGGGTCATACAATAAAGTTTTATAGGAAGATTATTGCTGAAGTGAATTATCTGATAACAGGGTCTCTTTAAAGGACACAATACCTGTCCAAACACTCCAGTAAGCCCATGGGATCCCGGGGGGGGGGGGGGGGTATGGTCTGCTCAAGTAGAGAACGCTGTAACTGAAAGGAAAAATAGTTCCTCCACACTGGAACTGGAACTGAAAACCATTGTGGACCGTAGCAGCCAATCAGGTGGCATAGTCTGTGGACCCAGTTAAAGGGTCTCTCCATGGTCAGTGCCCTCCATTATCATTGCTCTGTGCGTCATGTTTTTGGTACCATAACACATCGTTTTCACCATTTTTTCATCCTTGTTACCATTTCTTTGCTGCTGATCTCCTGCAGCCTGATTATACCCCATTGTTAGTGTCAGTGGCAGGAATTATACCCCATTGTTAGTGTCAGTGGCAGGGATAGTGCTCCATTGTTGGTATCAGTGGCAGGAATAGTGCCCCATTGTTGGTGTCAGTGGCAGGGATAGTGCTCCATTGTTAGTGTCAGTGGCAGGGATAGTGCTCCATTGTTGGTATCAGTGGCAGGAATAGTGCCCCATTGTTGGTGTCAGTGGCAGGAATAGCACTCCATTGTTGGTGTCAGTGGCAGAAATTATACCCCATTGTTGGTGCCAGTGAAAGGAATAGTGCCTTAAGGGATAAAGTGATTGAGCCACTTCCTGTCTACATGCACACAGGCCGGTGTTGGCTGCACATCACTGCTATAGGTCGATGACAATGGTGGACCTGCTCTATGAAATATGTGTCGGACCAGCTGCTACCAGGGGTCCATACGATTGGGTGACAACACAGGAGCACAACTTGGAGAGATTTAGGTGGATTGGCAGCAGTACCCAAATGCCTATTAAGATATGGACACTAATGAAACCATCTGCACTGCTGCAATTTTCATCAGGAGGGCCCCTTCTCCCTTCCACAGCCCTCACCCATGGAAACACCCGGCGCTCTCTCTCTTCACAAATGTCGCCGAGGCCACCCACTAAGAAACCGCTTGCGCCCATCCAGGTTGCAGCTTCTGAAAGATGACGGTCCGTGGTCAATCACCGAGGCACTTGCAACAATCAGCCTCACAAAAGGTGATTGTCCTCCCTACTCATCGCAGGAAATTCGCAAAGGTCAAATGACACATTTGCCATTCTTCACACGGAAATAGCAGACCTTATTACCAGAGGATATCAAAGTCTTCATTCTGCAGGAGATGTACTTAGGATGAAACCAAATTGCTTTCCTAAGACAGAGCGGGGTCACTGACCTTCCCATTAGGACTTTCTTAAGGTGACATATTAGACGCTAATTGGTGAAAAAGAATGCAGCTGGGATTTGGGGTAATTTATCTTGAAAGAATGGAAACTCAAGTGGATAACATATTTGCCATGCAAAAGATTTAAAGGAGAACTCCACTGAGTGCTAGGTGGACCAGGCAACATATTCGAACACTCTTCTGGTTTGTGATTCCTCTCGATTATTAAAGGCCCACTCCAGGATTCCGGCCCCTTGCTTGACTTTATCCCTTAAGGCACTATTCCTTTCACTGACACCAACAATGGAGCATAATTCCTGCCACTGACACACACAATGGGGCATTATTCCTGCCACTGACACCAACAATGGGGCATAATTCCAGCCACTGTCACCAACAATGGGGCGCTATTCCTTCCACTGACACCAACAATGGGGCACTATTCCTCCCACTGACACCAACAATGGGGCACTATTCCTCCCACTGATACCAACGATGGGGCACTATTCCTCCCACTGACACCAATGATGGGGCACTATTCCTCCCACTGATACCAATGATGGGGCACTATTCCTCCCACTGATACCAATGATGGGGCACTATTCCTCCCACTGACATCAATGATGGGGCACTATTCCTCCCACTGATACCAATGATGGGGCACTATTCCTCCCACTGACATCAATGATGGGGCACTATTCCTCCCACTGACACCAATGATGGGGCACTATTCCTCCCACTGATACCAATGATGGGGCACTATTCCTCCCACTGATACCAATGATGGGACACTATTTCCCCCCCCGATACCAATGATGGGGCACTATTCCTCCCACTGATACCAATGATGGGGCACTATTCCTCCCACTGATACCAATGATGGGGCACTATTCCTCCCACTGACACCAATGATGGGGCACTATTCCTCCCACTGATACCAATGATGGGACACTATTTCCCCCCCCTGATACCAATGATGGGGCACTATTCCTCCCACTGATACCAATGATGGGGCACTATTCCTCCCACTGATACCAATGATGGGGCACTATTCCTCCCAATGGCACCAACTATTTCTTCCCCTAATACCAAAGATTGTGAGTTGTTTATTTCCACTGGAGAGTCTGAAGGACAGTAAACGGGGCCTTTTCTTTGGAAAGTTTGGAGACCCCTGCTCTATCTGGTCATTGAATTTTAAAAAATCGCTATCCAAACTCCTTTTTTTTACTTACCTTGGGGTCCTTCTTCATGTCAGTGCCTGCATGACGTGGATGCTTCCTATTCTGCCAGCAGTGGGGTGCTCTCAGGATCCAGAAAAGGAGATGGTCATCAGAGGGGGACAGCAATCTTAGGGGTGGGAGGGCACTGCAGTGCTAGATTATGGTCTCTCCACTCAAAAATGGCTTCAGCGAGTGACTTGGATGGGGAACTTAGGTGAGTATATTTGGCTTCACAAGGTAAGGAGAGAAAATTGTATATCAGCATGGTTTAGGCCTGGTTCACACTAATCTGCGGGCTGGTCACAGATGCGGGAATCAATGGGCACCCCCACGCATCTCATCCCACAGCTCAATTGCAGTACGATAGTGGGTGCGTAAACCACATGGTCAAAAAGAACATGCGGTTTCCTTGAGGATGCATTTCAGAAAAGGTGCATGCACTTTTTCCTTGCGTGCACCGCAGGCACCCATTCAAATGAATGAGCTGCTGTGCCTGCGCAAACGTGGGCCCGAACTAACGAGAACCGGGCCTTGGAGAGAGGTGGGAAGGGACTATGGTCAAGAATTAGTCAACTGGTCGGCTACATGGATGCAACTCAATTGCATAATGGGCCATAATTCCTGCCACTGACACCAACAATGGGGAGCTATTACTGCCACTGACACCAACAATGGGGCGCTATTCCTGCCACTGACACCAACAATGGGGCGCTATTCCTGCCACTGACACCAACAATGGGGCGCTATTCCTGCCACTGACACCAACAATGGGGCGCTATTCCTGCCACTGACACCAACAATGGGGCGCTATTCCTGCCACTGACACCAACAATCGGGCGCTATTCCTGCCACTGACACCAACAATGGGGCGCTATTCCTGCCACTGACACCAACAATGGGGCGCTATTCCTGCCACTGACACCAACAATGGGGCGCTATTCCTGCCACTGACACCAACAATCGGGCGCTATTCCTGCCACTGACACCAACAATGGGGCGCTATTCCTGCCACTGACACCAACAATCGGGCGCTATTCCTGCCACTGACACCAACAATCGGGCGCTATTCCTGCCACTGACACCAACAATCGGGCGCTATTCCTGCCACTGACACCAACAATGGGTTGCTCTCCTAGATTGTAAGCTCCAAGGATTAAGGCCCTCCTATCCCTCTTGTATTGAACTGTATGGTTGCTGTATTGTTTCCCGTTATATTGTAAAGCGCTGAGCAAACTGTTGGCGCCATATATCCTGTATAATAATAATAATTTTGTACATCGTTCTTAGCTATCTCTGAGGACTTCAAAACACGCCCCTCTATCTTATGAACAATAGGAGAGGGTGGGTATCCATAGTCCTATCTTGTCTACATTGATTGAGCATTGTCACCCTAGGACAGGAAGTGTGTTCCTAGCAGGATCACCAGGTGAGAACGAAGGAAAAGAAGGCCTAAAAAAAAGAAAACGATTGCAGCCACCACATCTAAGAACCGGCGAGCTGCAATACATCTCATTTTGTTCCTGGGTTTAGATACGCTTTAAATATCCGTTTCTTTTCCATGGCAGCCAAACCTGCAAAGCCATTTGCATACGTCCGTGATCCTCTGCTCCAGAATCCACACAATGCAACTTTCTCTACAAGACGTTTATGTAAATCAACATTGAGGATCTTAATACGGAAGAGAGGGGAGCGAGGAATATCTTACATACAAGGTAGCCATGGAGATGAGTCAATCAGAGATTCGAGATCAACGCATTATGGCACACGGTGTATTAAATATGACGGTTGAGGTTTAAAAGACATTAAAGCGATTATAACGTGGGAAGAGTGTGCAGCAAAAGTACGAAGTGGGTTTCTTCGCCATTTGCAGAAATGTGAACGCGTTTTAGCTCCTTCCTTCCCTCCCCCCCCTCCGCCCCAAGATCTTCGAGCTTCCAAATACATCAATGTCATCTCAACCCAATTAAAGGTCTAATCTGTAATCTGGAGGGATTTGGGGATAAAGACGTTTGGCACTAGATAAATTGGCTGCGACCCCACTTAGTGGCCAATAGACGGATCCGTTTTACCGCTTGTTACTAGGTAACTTAATTACCTTGAAAGGATTTAAGGAAAACAAGAAATTAAAAAAAAAAATGAAAATAATAACATTAGTAGAGGTTATGTAAATGTAGGTCCCTCTCCAAGGGGAAAAGAGGAAGGATTAATCTGTGAAATGCTTTCTTTGATTAGAACAGAACAGTTGCAATAACCCTATCTGCCGAATTACATAAAACACTTTCAGATGCAAATTTGTTAAAGAGAAACTATCAGCATTTCAAGTTTTTAGTTGACATACACTAGACAACCAATGGTGTGTGAACAGCTAACCATCACGCCTGTAAGAGCTGACTGGACATCCCCATCCACTTTTAGATGATTGTGATCTTCCAACCTCGTGGTAACAGTTTGGTGAAGACCCTTTTCTGTTCCACCGTGACCGTGACCCCTGTGTACAAAGCCAGCTTCATAAATACATGGTGAGACCAGTTTGGCGTGGAGGAACTGGAGTGTCCTGCACAGACGCCTGACCTCAACCCTACTGAACACCTTTGGGATTAACTCAAAAATCAACCGCAAGCCAGGTCTTTTTTGGTGCCCAATGTGAGGTCCAACCTATCAGCCAGGTCTTCTCATCAAACATCAGTAACTGACCTCACAAATGGGCCAAATTCCCACAGATGTCCTCCAAAGTCTTATGGAAAGCCTTCCTAGAAGAGTGTAGGATGTTATTTCTGTATAGGGTCTATATTAATGTCTATGGTTTTGGAATGGGATGTCCAACAACCTGAAACCTTTGGCCATACTGTGGATATCCAGTCATCAACATTTGGTGGGTGCTGGGTAAACTGGATGAATAGATGGAGATGGAAGCATCAGAAGGGAGAGGAGCTCCCAATCTTGTGGTAACAATTTGGGGAAGGCCCCTTTCTGTGAAAGGCAAAAAAAAAGGCAACAGCCCCCAAAAAAACACTTTAACACATGAAGCATTGTGTATTTTTACACCATCATAGATGATATTTGAGCAACAGGGATAGTGCAATGGCAAAGATCTATTACAATGAGCTCAAGACACTTGTTTTACTGTCATCACTAACGTTTTACAGACGTCCCCGTTTTTGGATTTCACAGACCTTTGGCCACACAGTGTACTTTTTACGATGGAAATATGGAATTTATATCCAGCCATACTTTTCTGCAACAACTGTATATGTTACAACCAATGGTTTGTGGACAGCTAACATCACACCTGTAAGAGCTGACTGGACATCCCATTCCACTTTTAGATGATTGTGATCTTCCAACCTTGTGGTAACAGTTTGGTGAAGACCCTTTTCTGTTCCACCATGACTGTGACCCCTGTGTACAAAGCCAGCTTCATAAACACATGGTGAGACCAGTTTGGCGTGGAGGAACTGGAGTGTCCTGCACAGACGCCTGACCTCAACCCTAATGAACACCTTTGGGATTAACTCAAAAATCAACTGCATGCCAGGACTTTTTTGGTGCCCAATGTGAGGTCCAGCATATCAACTAGGTCTTCTCATCAAACATCAGTAACTGACCTCACAAATGGGCCAAATTCCCACAGATGCCCTCCAAAGTCTTATGGAAAGCCTTCCTAGAAGAGTGTAGGATGTTATTTCTGTATAGGGTCTATATTAATGTCTATGGTTTTGGAATGGGATGTCCAACAACCTGAAACCTTTGGCCATACTGTAGATATCCAGTCATCAACATTTGGTGGGTGCTGGGTAAACTGGATGAATGGGTGGAGATGGAAGCATCAGAAGGAAGAGGAGCTCCCAATCTTGTGGTAACAATTTGGGGAAGGCCCCTTTCAGTGAAAGGCACAAAAAAGGAAACAGCCCCCAAAAAAAACTTTTACGCATGAAGCATTGTGTATTTTTACACCATCATACATGATATTTGAGCAACAGGAACAGTGTAATGGCAAAGATCTATAACAATGAGCTCTAGACACTTGTTTCACTGTCATCACTAACATTTTACAGACATACTCGTTTTTGGATTTCACAGACCTTTGGCCACACAGTGTACTTTTTACGATGGATATATGAAATTTATATCCAGCCATACTTTTCTGCAACAACTGTATATGTTACAACCGTTTTCCCACCATCCACATGGGTACAATTGACTAGATGGATGTTCTGTCTTTTGTCCGTAGTCTATGACATCTATAGTCATATGTTCGCTTTGACATTCCTGAGGAGCACAAAGTCCAAAAACATCAAAAGAACTTGTGCTATGGGAATTTGTCACAACAGAGAATTGCAGCTGATGAAATGTTATTGGATCTCATTAATTACTGCTGGATGAAGGGAAACAGAACCAGCGCTGGCCAGATGAACCAGTCAGCCGCATTATTGTGCAACCTATCTTCCAAACGTTCATGAACTGGCCTCTGTCATTTATGATCCATAAACATAAATCTTCTGTTTTTAACAGGATATATAAAATGGGCGGATGAGCCGTATATTTCCAGACATGAAATGATACGTTTCTGTAATGAAAGCCTTCTCTTGTAGGTAAGACGCCTGTAATTTGGATGTAAGTGCTACTTTACAGAGCGCGTGGTCACAGCAGCCATCAGAAGCCACAGGACGTTGGCATAGAGAGTGAGCAGAAACCTTGACTACCTTATACAAGGGACCCGCTGGTACTTTTCAATGGCGAATTAATTAAAAATTTAAAAAAATACATTAGGAGCTCAGGGCATGAGCAGGGCTGTTTCAAGAATCAGGTGGGCACAGGGCAAATATATTTCTTAGGTAGGCCCCTACCACTTCCACCAGACCAGTTCTGGCTTCTAAGGGTTTAGCCCTCTAAGTCCCACTGTTTTGGTGTCACTGGTATAGCAGGACCTTTGCACCTATATCCTCATATATTGAGAAGAAAGGTCTCACTCTGGAGATAAAAGGAAAAAGTGCAGGACTTGTGTGGGGCACAGTGGCCTACACCCCTGATTTGATAGGGACTCTGGTGACGGGACCAACTGACTTGGTTGGCCTAGGGAAACAATCACATTTTTATTATGGGTATTGTTTTTTTTTCTATGGTTGAACTGGATGGACTTTTTTTCAGCCAGACTAACTATGCAACCAGGGGTGGACTGACAACTCATGGGGCCCCCGGGCAATAGGGGATCATGGGGCCCCTGTGTCCTTGCCCACACTCAAACCACACCCAAAAAAGTCTATAAAAGGTACCAGGGACCTCTCATGGGGCCCTCTACTGTCCCCGGGCCTTCGGGCAGTGCCCCAGTTCCCCAATGGTCAGTCCACCCCTGTATGTAACTCTGTAAAGTGACCCTAATTACATGTATGATGGATGTAGTCTTTAATGGGAGACTGTACAAAGGTATTGGGGGTTATTTACTAAAACTGGAGAGTGCAAAATTTGGTGCAGCTCTGCGTAGAAACCAATCATCTTCCAGATTTTATTGTCAAAGCTTAATTGAACAAGCTGAAGTTAGAATCTGATTGGCTCCAATGCAAAGCTGCACCAGATTCTCAGTGATCCAGTTTTAGTAAATTCCCCCCCTATTGAGTGCAGATAAAGTTGCATTTGTGATTACCTTTGGGACAAGATGGCACATATACCTACAATACCAATACTAATTCTCCAGTAACCTTCGTCCAATAATGTTCCACCGAACTGCTAATGAATGCAAACCCAACTTCAGCCAAAACTGCTCTGCGGTAGCGTGCCTTAAAGTTAGGCAGCCTATTTATTTTGAATGAGCCTCAAATGCACATTTTTATGCACCTTTTTTTTTAAAGCAGTGTAGGACAATACAGAGATAGTTCCCATCTGTGTATTGCAGTGCACTGACACGCAAGTGTGTAGTTGCGTGCTTGCTTGGTGCATTCAATGAGTAACATGTGGTAAAACTCAAGCTCTTCCACAACACAACACATGTATTACACATGGAGATCATATCCCCCCCCTTATGTATTATACATGGAGATCATATCCCCCTTATGTATTATACATGGAGATCATATCCCCCCTTATGTATTATACATGGAGATCATATCCCCCCTTATGTATTATACATGGAGATCATATCCCCCTTATGTATTATACATGGAGATCATATCCCCCCTTATGTATTATACATGGAGATCATATCCCCCCTTATGTATTATACATGGTGATCATATCCCCCTTATGTATTATACATGGAGATCATATCCCCCCTTATGTATTATACATGGAGATCATATCCCCCTTATGTATTATACATGGAGATCATATCCCCCCCTTATGTATTATACATGGAGATCATATCCCCCCCTTTTGTATTATACATGGAGATCATATCCCCCCCTTTATGTATTATACATGGAGATCATATCCCCCCCTTTATGTATTATACATGGAGATCATATCCCCCCTTATGTATTATACATGGAGATCATATCCCCCCTTATGTATTATACATGGAGATCATATCCCCCCTTATGTATTATACATGGAGATCATATCCCCCCTTATGTATTATACATGGAGATCATATCCCCCCTTATGTATTATACATGGAGATCATATCCCCCCCTTATGTATTATACATGGAGATCATATCCCCCCTTATGTATTATACATGGAGATCATATCCCCCTTATGTATTATACATGGAGATCATATCCCCCCCTTATGTATTATACATGGAGATCATATCCCCCCTTATGTATTATACATGGAGATCATATCCCCCCTTTTGTATTATACATGGAGATCATATCCCCCCTTATGTATTATACATGGAGATCATATCCCCCCTTATGTATTATACATGGAGATCATATCCCCCCTTATGTATTATACATGGAGATCATATCCCCCCTTATGTATTATACATGGAGATCATATCCCCCTTATGTATTATACATGGAGGTCATATCCCCCCTTATGTATTATACATGGAGATCATATCCCCCCCTTATGTATTATACATGGAGATCATATCCCCCCCTTATGTATTATACATGGAGATCATATCCCCCCTTATGTATTATACATGGAGATCATATCCCCTATTAATCTCCTCTTCTTGAATTGGTATTGGTGGATACACTATATAGTAAGTCCTCTGGGGGGTTAATACCCAATAAAGGTGCAGTGTAGGTGGACCTTGTTATGTTCCCAGGCTGCTACCTCTCTGATAGAGACAAAGAGGATGCTCAACAAAAGACTCTGGGATGGGTATAGAGGAGCACCCGGTATAAAAGCTCATGTCACTCAAGAGTCTATTTGAAATTTTTATTGCTCCAAGATGAGACAAGTAAAGCCAGCGTGTTACACGGAAACACCTTGTACATGTCACACCTCCTGTCATTTATTTCAAGTTTAAATGCCAACACCTGTCCCATGCCATGCCATCACTACGAGAAGATCTGACAGCCCGGAGGAAGAGGGATGCCTTTCCCTTGAAATGCATTGACTTTTCTTGTTAACCTGGATCAATAAATATTTCAAATAGACTCTCGAGTGATATGAATTTTATTACCTGGCGTTCCTCTATACCCATCTCATATCTATATTCTGGTGACTGACTCGTCCCTCTGAAATCCATAGAGCTCCTCTGGAAAGGGAATTTATCCGGGATCCGTTGTCATAGGTGATCCCGTCAGACAACTTTTCGTGTTGCTACAATTTTTTTGTCTGTTTTGCATTGATTTGATTTAGAGTCTGGGAAAATGGGCCAGATCTGACCGATCCCAGGAAATGTGGGGGGATCTGGGTGCTTACAATGGAAAAATGATTTCACTAATCAGAATTATAAACTTGTCTCTCTGATATCCGTAGAGCTCCTCTGCAAAGGGAATTGTTCCGGGATCCGTTGTCATAGGTGATTCCGTCAGACAACTTTCAATGCTGCTACAATTTTTTTTGTCTGTTTTGCATTGATTTGATTTTGTATTCCTTTGTTTTGTCAAATTCCTGCAGATCAATCAGACGACATGATTATCAGAACACAAAGAAACACCCAGAGTGGTAAATGGCGTTTTCAGGAGAGGAAGAGAGTCATACGGTGCTGATGAAAATGATCACCTCGCTAATTGTTTGCCTGTCGCCGGAATCATTTGCATTATCCCCCATAGTTGTACAGGTCTGTCTCTATATTTCACTCCGTCCCACGCTGAGTGATAAACACTTTACATTTTACACCCATAAATATTTCATAGCGTCTAATGACTTTCCACTGGTAGACTCTCCTACGAGCAGGCCGTACAAACTGGGAATTAAAGGTGAACAGCGAAGACTGGGGACAGCAGATGAATGCCTCGGCTGCAGAGGGACTACAAGTCTCAGCATGATGTCTAAAACACCTTGATGCCACCCCATCACTGACCACAACACTATAAAATCTGTAGGAGGGTTGCAGAGATGCCCCACCATCTCTCTGGCCTGGACTTTGACACTGTAGGGGAGGGTAAGTGGGCTCTTAGTCTGGCTTCAGACTTTTGAGGTCCTTGTGGAGTTCTACACAACAAATGGCAACGGCCCAAACAACATAAATGACTCCTTATTTAATGCAGTGCGCCATGACACATCTATTATGTGGTGCGGTACAGGACAGGGGTGTCACTTGATACTGTAATGGTGTGTTGGGGTGCGATTGTAAATGAGAGGCACTGCAATGATGAACACAGAGCCACACGCTACCACAATGTAAAAATCTATATGGATTGCGGAAAAAAATAAATAATGATAACATATGGATATAACAAGGATAGATAGATAGATAGATAGATAGATAGATAGATAGATAGATAGATAATAGATAGATAGATAGATAGATAGATAGATAGATAGATAGATAGATAGATAATAGATAGATAGATAATAGATAGATAGATAGATAGATAGATAGATAGATAGATAGATAGATAGATAATAGATAGATAGATAGATAGATAGATAGATAGATAGATAGATAATAGATAGATAGATAGATAGATAGATAGATAGATAGATAGATAGATAGATAGATAGATAATAGATAGATAATAGATAGATAGATAATAGATAGATAATAGATAGATAATAGATAGATAGATAATAGATAGATAATAGATAGATAATAGATAGATAGATAATAGATAGATAGATAGATAGATAGATAGATAGATAGATAGATAGATAATAGATAGATAGATAGATAGATAGATAGATAGATAGATAGATAATAGATAGATAGATAATAGATAGATAGATAGATAATAGATAGATAGATAGATAGATAGATAGATAATAGATAGATAGATAATAGATAGATAATAGATAGATAGATAGATAGATAGATAGATAGATAATAGATAGATAGATAGATAGATGATAGATAGATAGATAGATAGATAGATAGATAATAGATAGATAGATAGATAGATAGATAGATAGATAGATAGATAGATAATAGATAGATAATAGATAGATAGATAGATAATAGATAGATAGATAGATAATAGATAGATAATAGATAGATAGATAGATAGATAGATAGATAGATAGATAGATAGATAATAGTTAGATAGATAGATAGATAGATAGATAATAGATAGATAATAGATAGATAGATAGATAGATAGATAGATAGATAGATAATAGATAGATAGATAGATAGATAGATAGATAGATAGATAATAGATAGATAGATAATAGATAGATAGATAGATAGATAGATAATAGATAGATAGATAGATAGATAGATAGATAGATAGATAGATAATAGATAGATAGATAGATAGATAGATAGATAGATAGATAGATAGATAGATAGATAGATAATAGATAGATAGATAGATAATAGATAGATAATAGATAGATAGATAATAGATAGATAGATAATAGATAGATGATAGATAGATAGAGATAGGGAGGAAGAAGAATAAAGAAAGAGATAATAATAACAAATGTATATGAGGATGGATAGATGGACAGGCAGACAGACAGATGGGTGGATTTGATAGATGTCCTTTTTTCGCAGAGCGTCCTCAGGTCAGGCTCCTCTCCCTCATTAATACAGAGTGATGTCACCCTCCAGAATTTAATTCCACAAATGGCCCATCTGACATTAGTAGCCGGTGACTTGGAAAAGCCTGTTATTATATTTGTCTTTTTACGGCTGTCCTGGGAAGGGGTGATCACGCCTCCTATGAGTGGAGCATTTAAGGAAGCTCTCTGAGGGCAGATAAAGCACGCTCCTGTGACATCTCATCTCCATATTGTATCTGGGGGAGCGCAGAGGCCTCAGCGGACGCTTTACTGTCACGTCTGACAAATGTCATCGTCACCCCACATTAAGGAATGATAGAAACCCTGAACGAAACATCAAATCCCCTGTCCAGGGTAAAATGAGACTCTTTGGACGGCCAATCCGATTAGATCCGGTGATGGCACTTAGAGATAACGAGGGGGACACCAGCTGGGAGGCAGAACCCGCAGATAGATCCACCAGCTGGGAGGCAGAGCCCGCAGATAGATCCACCAGCTGGGAGGCAGAGGAACATCTGGAATCTGTTGTGTCCCATGCTTTTAGGGTAAAAGCGCGCCCTGGGCCAAGAGAGCGAGGTCTGCTCATCACGGGTGGATGTGTCCTTCATGAAAGGCTTTACGGATGAGCAACACCAACAATATTCAGCCACTTCTAAATATGTCACAAGCCCCATGTTCTCTCATCAGATTATGGATTCCTCTTGGGGTTTGTTTTTTCTGTATATATGTAAATATATTTTTATTATGTTGTTTATTTTAAGATTTTTAATAAACAAAAATTTACACTCTAATGCCCCCCCACACTATTATTATACATTTATATAGCTCTGACATATACCGCAGCGCTGTACAGAGATCACTGAGCCAGTCCCATCAGTCTCTGTACCAGAGGAGCTTACACTCTAATGTCCCCTCCCCCACAGTCACATCAGTCTCTGTACCAGAAAAGCTTACACTCTAATGTCCCCTCCCCCACGTCACATCAGTCTTTGTACCAGAGGAGCTTACACTCTAATGTCCCCTCCCCCACAGTCACATCAGTCTCTGTACCAGAGGAGCTTACACTCTAATGTCCCCTCCCCCACAGTCACATCAGTCTCTGTACAGAGGAGCTTACACTCTAATGTCCCCTCCCCCACAGTCCTATCAGTCTCTGTACCAGAGGAGCTTACACTCTAATATCCCCTCCCCCACAGTCACATCAGTCTCTGCACCAGAGGAGCTTACACTCTGCACCAGAGAGGTTGTGCTGCAGGTGCTCTCCCTCTCCAGGCACTAGGGGGCCAGGCCTGCTCGCCTGGCCCCAGAAACATGGCCTCTTCTGGGCTAGGCTCAGACCATGCTCCCCCTGAGGGACCCAGCTTGCCTTCCCATACTTTACCAGCACCTGAAGACCTTGGCTGTGGCCCTAAAAGTGGGGAATCCCTCCCTGTCTTCAGAGAGCGGGTTGCTGATTATCTGGTGAGAATCGCAAAGGAGGAGGAAAAGTTGGTGAGTCTGAAAACTGACTACAAGAAGAAGAAAGTTCTCCATGACAAGTCATGGAGAAGCAAGAGGCAGAGCATGAAGCCGGAGATGAAGGGTTTGGAGGTCGCCATTAAGAAGCAGCAGAATCTGGTAAAGACGCTGAAGGAGAAGAGCGGAGCTTTCAGAGAAAAGTTCCGGAATGAGGAAAGGTTCAGGAAGATGAAGGGAGACTCCGGTAAGGATCCAGCATCGGCGGTGGCAGTACGGGTGGAGAGCGAGGAGGGGGTCCTGGATGCTGCCCCTGCTATCCCATCCACCTCAGGATCTGCTTCCCTGGAGGAAATGTCAGCCTCTGCTTCCCTCCCTCCACAGCAAGCTGGAGGATCAGCACAGGAGGTAGAGGAATATGGCGGAGGGCTGCTAAAATACATTGAGGAATTGGAGTCTTCCCTAATTGGAAGAACTTTCCGCTTTTCTGAGGACTCTGAGGATGAAGATGACGGTGAGGACTCTGTACCTGGTCCTGTAAAGGAGAAAAAAACAGAAAAGCCGCGCTTTATTAAAAGTGCCATTTTGGACTCCAGTGTGGACAGCCATGTGCACTGCAGTGTTTTGGAGGGAAATCCTCCTGTGTGTGCACAGAGCTCTGCAGGGAAGATGGCTGCTGTGCCTGCAGGACTGCACTCTGCTGGGACTGTGGACTCTGATACCAGGAACCCTGTGACTGTGGACTCTGCTGGGGGGAAGGTAAAGGGGGGATCTGACACACTTGCTGGACAATCCCTGCTGATGGCTGCAAATGCAGCAGAAAATGGTGGGAGGGAAATTGTCAGCAGCACTCTGAAAGGTGTTGCTGAAACCCAGGGGAGAGTGACCAGGAGTGGAAGGCTTTTGCCTAAGAGGAGTATGTTGGGGGAGGGGGAGACAGGAGCATCTGGTGTGAGTGAGTCTGCTGGGAGCAGTAGTGCCACGAGTGAAAGGAAACATATGGATGATAAGAGTGCTTGCAATGCTGGAAAGGGGAATGCCTGTGTGTTCGTGGATGGAGTGACTGCTGCTGCCTCTGATGGTGGTCTGCAGAGCGGGGGCTCTGAGGTTCCTGCAACCAATGGTGCAGCTTTAAGGTCCACTACATCTAATGCTGCAAATAAGACCTATGCTGGGGCTCTGGCTGGGAGGAGGGGGTCACATCATGCTGTCAGCTCTGGGGGGAGATCTGCTGCAGGCCTTCCATCTGCACCCCTGTCCTTCAGGAGGAGGAATTTGGTGCAGCTCAGATGGGAGGGTGGGGGTGCTCCCCCGGTCAGGATGTCGGTGGTGGACAGGATTTTGGAGATGGGGTTTAGGGCGGATGACATCTTCGCCTTGATCAGCCCTGTAGGATCCTATGAATATGACTTGTCCTTTGTGCGCCCCGAGTCTCTGGATATATTCTGGGAGAAGTATGAACACATGTATAAGGGTCTGCCGGAGTGGAGGGGACTCGTCCCAAAGGTGGTCTCACGCCAACCTCTAGTGAAGACGGTCACCATTCTAGTACGGAATGAGTCCATTCCTTCGGCTGACTTGGCTGTCTGGCTGAGGAGATTTGGGGAGCTACTTGCACCCCTGAAGAAGATTGTGGATGAGAGAGGGATATGGACTGGTGGGTGGTCGGTGCAGATGAGGTTGTATGTGTGTGGGAATGTGGTCCAGCATCTGCCCTCCTCAGCCTTCATTGGGAAGGACAGGATTGTGGTGTTCTACCCTGGACAGCCCAAGCTCTGCAATAAGTGCGGTTCTCGGGGTCACTTCGCCTCCTCATGCCCAGAGATGAAGTGCTCCCTATGTCAGGATCTGGGGCATCTGGTTCTCGGGGTCACTTCGCCTCCTCATGTCCAGAGATGAAGTGCTCCCTATGTCAGGATCTGGGGCATCTGGTTCTCGGGGTCACTTCGCCTCCTCATGTCCAGAGATGAAGTGCTCCCTATGTCAGGATCTGGGGCACCTGGCTAAGGATTGTAATATCATCAGGTGCAATCTGTGTGATAAGATTGGCCATTCGTACAACCGGTGCCCTGAGGCCATGCACAACCAGTCAGCTTTGGTGGAAGAGTTTTTTCGTCTGGACATGGAGGAGGCAGAGGAGAGGGGGGCTGGGCCAGGGGTCCCCAATGTCTCTGTCCCTGTGGTCCCAGTGTCTGATGGTCCCTCTAATGTGTCATCTCCTTGTGTTGTGCCCCCTGAGTCAGTGTCCGTGGATGTTGTGTCTGATCCTCCTGTGTCAGTTTCCCCAGAGGTAGTGGGGGCTGTGGAGGGAACTGGACCAATGTGTATGGTTGCACCGACCCCCCCTCCCCGGCGTCGGAGGGTCAGAGCGCGTGAGGCGCTGGGGGGTGGAGTGAATGATGGTGGGGGTATTGGGGTGAAGGTTGGGGGGACTGCTGTGGTGAGTGGAGAGAGTGGGGTGGATGATGTTGTTGGTGATGGTGGAAGGGAAGGGGAGGGGGCTTTGCGGTCCGGTTTATCAAATGATGATATGGAGTGGTTGGAGGCAAAAAGGAAGTCTGGGAAGAAGAAGCGGAAGAAGGATGTGCCTGTACCTGACCCTGGGAGGGTGGAGGTGTCAAATACATTTGATGTGTTATCTGAGGTGGAGGATGAGGGATCTTCAGGGGATGAGTCTCTGGTTTCCATGGAGGAGGAATCACAGAGGACTATGAAGCGTGTAGGGTCTCCAAGTAGGGAGGGGGGTAAGCAGGCTAAGAAACGGGTACCTCGATCATCCTGATGGCGGTTCCCACTCCTTTGAAGGTGGCGACCATTAATGTCGCCAGCATAAAATCAGTAAGCGCTCGTAACATGGCCTTATTTTTGCTCAGCAGGTTTGATGCTGACATTTTCTTTTTGCAGGAGACCAGGTTGTCCAGTTTGGGGGATGTTCATATGGCGAAGAAGGAGTGGAGGCGCGGCCCCTCCTTCTGGTCTCTTGCGGCCGAGCCTTACACTGGAGTTGCGGTACTTTTTTCCGGCATGGTAACCTGTCGGCGGATTATTGAGGTAGAAATGGGGAGATGCATGGTTTTAGACGTCTCCATGGGGGGGCAGGACCTGCGCCTGATTAACATCTATGGGCCCCAGACAAAATGGGACAGGAAATGCCTCTTCATGAAGATCAAGCCTTTCCTTTTTACAGCCCAGCAAGTTGTCTTCGGTGGTGACTTTAACACCGTCACTAGGACTAAGGACAGGAGAGGGACCGGAGTCAGGCTGGACTGTGACGGGTTTTTTTTAAACAAAATAGCTAGAGAGGCAGGTCTGGTTGATGTGCACATTCATTGCTGCCCAGACGACACGGGATTCACTTTTCAGCGAGGTTCTAGTCAGAGTAGAATAGATAGGTTTTTTTTAAAGGGGAACTCCGCCTTCTCGGCACCAGTGTGTCAGGCGGTGGAGTTTTCCGATCACTGTATTCTGTCTGTGACTCTGAGTGGCCCCGATACACCACCTAAGGGGAGGGGTACCTGGAAGCTGAATTCGGCACTCCTGGACGATGAGAAGGTGAGTCAATCTTTTGAGGATTTTTTTCAGGCACAGGTATCAATCATGGACGTTTGCAGCAGTAAGTCCGAGTGGTGGGAGCTTACAAAACGAAGGATCGTTGGATTTTTCAAGGCCATAGGAAGGAATAAACAGCTTGATAAGTATGTCACCTACCAGCGTCTGCGGAGGAAGCTCGATCGGCTTGTCTCGAATAATGGAGATCCAGAAGCGATCTCTGAGGTTAAACTCTTGCTCAGGCAGTGTCAATATGACAGGCATGCCTCTTTGGTTCTGGAGAGGGATTATGGGAAATATCACTCGCCTGACCCTTACCAGAACTGCAAACAAGGTAGAGCAGTTAAGTCAGTTGTAGGCCTGGTTGACAGTACGGGTTCCCTGACAAAGTCCAAGTCAGGGATCCTGGAAACCTCCAGGTCATATTATGCTGACCTCCTGGGTAGGAGGGACCTCGATCGGGCGAGCATGTTGGGTTTTCTGGACTCTACTCCAGGACTGGGAAATGGCAGTTCTCTTGTGAGTTTGACAGAGGACATCACGGCAGATGAGGTGGTGAAAGCTATTGATCAGCTTGCCATGAAGAAGTCGCCTGGGCCAGATGGATTGACAGCCGAGTTTTATAAGCACTTTAAGGTGACTCTGGCCCCATATTTGGTGGAGGTGTTTAATGGCTGTCTGAGAGAGGGTCCGCCCTCCCCCTCCATGTCTGAGAGAGGGTTCGCTCTCTCCCTCCATGCGACAATCTGCAGTGATTCTTCTGTCAAAGGGTAAGGATTCCTCGAGAATTGAGAATTGGCGGCCCATTAGCCTTCTCAATGTTGATAGGAAGATATTGGCAAAAATTATTTTCTGGCGTTTATCATCTGTTGCGGGCAATTTACTTTCTCGCCATCAGCACTGTTCGGTTCAGGGAAGAAGCACTTTTTCAGCGGTGTTAGCTGTCCGGGAGGCCCTGGAGCGGTGCAGGGCTGCAGGCTGGGGAAAGTTCCTGCTGGCATTGGATCAGGCCAAAGCTTTTGATCGAGTCAATCATGAGTACCTATGGCTGCTTCTTGGCAAGTATGGCCTGGAGGGGGGCTTTATCGATTGGCTAAAGACCTTATACAGAGGGGCTGAAAGCTTCATGCTTGTGAATGGTTGGATTGGACGACCCTTTGAGGTTGGCTCAGGTGTGCGTCAGGGATGTCCTTTGAGTCCTCTGCTATATGCGTTTGTAATCGATCCCTTCGGAAGTTAGAGAGCGGACCGTTGTGTGGAGTTCCTTTGGGCATTCCTGGGGAGCCCCCTCTGAGGGTCGTGGCCTATGCTGATGACGTGTCTGTTTTCATCTCCGGGACGCAGGAGGCGGAGGAGGTGGTCTCGGTGATGGAACAGTATGCTGAGGCAGGAGGTGGTCTCGGTGATGGAACAGTATGCTGAGGCAGGAGGTGGAGGAGGTGGTCTCGGTGATGGAACAGTATGCTGAGGCATCTGGCTCAAAGATCAATCAGGATAAGAGTGAGGTTTTCTGGATGGGAGAGGAAGGCGAAGGCTTTACCCTTCCGGACGCCTTCCCAGAGCCCCAGCAGGAAATTAAAATTTTAGGCATCAGATTTGGTCCCGGTGATTACGGCCTTGCAAATTGGGTAAGCAGGCTACAAGATGCCGATGCCAAGGTGGCCAGCTGGAAGGATTGGAAACTCTCTTACAGGGAAAGGATTGACCTGATTAAAACTTACCTGATCCCGGTATTTCTGTATGTCAGCTTTGTCTGTGTTTTGCCAGTGTCTCTCTATGCGAGGATCTACAGTTGTTTCTTCCAGCTGTTATGGGGGCACAAACTGAACCTCATTAAGAGGTCTGTAACCTACCTTCCCAGGCGGATGGGTGGCCTAGGTATGGTCAACCCGGTGGTTTTCTTTTCTCTGATGTTTTTGAAACATAATTTTGGTAGCATGCTGGCAGAGGAACCGCCTGGGTGGGTTGGTATTTTTCAGTCCTGGTTTAGGCCTTTTCTACGGAGCTGGGAGAATGGTGGGCCGGTGAAAAGCCTGAGGGTCCAACATGGTAAGCTCCCGGCTTATGTTGCCCCGTGTCTGAAAATGCTTCGGCAATGGCGAGTGACGGCGGAGGAAATTAAATCTCTTCCTAGGAAGGCCCTGGAGAGGAGGGTTGTTGAATCTGCCTTTAGCGAGCCATTGGCCTTGAGGGATTGCCCAGGCCCGGTTATGAGGGAGGGTCTGCGTTTGATGAATCTGGAGAGAATCCCTTTAAAGTTTCGGGATTTGGCCTGGCTCTCGTTCCATGGCAGACTCTATGTGAAGGGCAACCTGAAGCATCGCTCTGCGGAGAACCGTGGTTGTCCAAGAGTGGAGTGCGGTGGAGTGGAGGAGACGATGGACCATTTCTTGCTTCAGTGCCCCTTCAATATAGAAGTCTACAAGCGGGTGGGTGGGGCTCTGGGGATCCCTTTCCTTTCCCGCTTGAGTTACGCGGAGTGGTCTTACGGAGCCTTTCAGACTCACCGGGATTTTGATTTTGAGACACTTTTTCTAGTTAGCTTAGTAGTCCGTTACCACACGTGGAATGCACGGTGTCAGGTTTCCATTCGCAAAAAAGTCCTTCCTGTCGAGGTGGTGGTGAACAACATTCTGGGTGAGGTTGGGAAGATTCGGGGTCTTGAGAAGGACAGGTGGCGGCCGGGAGCCTGGACAAAGGCGTGGAGGAATGTCAGGTCCCCGTAGCTGCTGTCTGTCAGTCTCTGGGGGCGTGGCTTCTCTTTCTGTCCTTTCACGTCCCCTAGATTTTGTAACATCAGATTTTTGAAGAAAGGCTGCATGCATGGGATCGATGTATGGGATGAATGTGTGGGATCAATGTATGGGGTGAATGTTTAATCGTTTCTTAGCCTGAGGGGGTGTTTAGGTGACGGTCAGGATTTGTTATTTTGCTGAAGTAAGCTGGTTTTGTTTAAAAATACATATTTTTATTCTGTATATATGTAAATATGATTTTTATGATGTTTTTTGTTTGCAAGATTTTAATAAACAAAAAATTTACACTCTAATGTCCCCTCCCCCACAGTCACATCAGTCTCTGTACCAGAGGAGCTTACACTCTAATGTCCCCTCCCCCACAGTCACACACTATTATTATTATACATTTATATAGCTCTGACATATACCGCAGCGCTGTACAGAGATCACTGTAAGATCCTCTGGTACAGAGCCTGATGTGACTGTGAGGGAGGGGACATTAGAGTGTAAGCTCTTTTGGTACAGAGACTGATGTGACTGGCTCACTCTAATGTTCCCTCCCCCACAGTCACATCAGTCTCTGTACCAAAAGAGCTTACACTCTAATGTCCCCTCCCCCACAGTCACATCAGTCTCTGTACCAAAAGAGCTTACACTCTAATGTCCCCTCCCCCACAGTCACATCAGTCTCTGTACCGAAAGAGCTTACACTCTAATGTCCCCTCCCCCACAGTCCCATCAGTCTCTGTACCAGAAGAGCTTACACTCTAATGTCCCCTCCCCCACAGTCCCATCAGTCTCTGTACCAGAAGAGCTTACACTCTAATGTCCCCTCCCCCACTGTCCCATCAGTCTCTGTACCAGAAGAGCTTACACTCTAATGTCCCCTCCCCCCAGTCACATCAGTCTCTGTACCAGAGGAGCTTACACTCTAATGTTCCCTCCCCCACAGTCACATCAGTCTCTGTACCAGAAGAGCTTACACTCTAATGTCCCCTCCCCCACAGTCACACACCGCCAATGTAGGGTAGTCAGTAACTTTGGTAAAATCTTTGAAGCCCACCCAAACAAGGCCAGTACAAATTCCCTGACAGGAAGTGAACCCAGGACCCCAGCACTGTAAGGCCCCAGCTCTCCGCCAAGACACCCCCTCTGTACAGCGCTATATGAGCATTGGTGGGACAGGGGCGGACTGACAACTCATGGGGCCCCCCGGCAATAGGAAATCATGGGTCCCCTGTGTCCTTGCCCAAACTCAAAAAAGCCTATGAAAAAGGTACCAGGGGCATCTCATGGGGCCCCTTACTGACCCCGGGCCCTCGGGCAGTGCCCGTTTCCACATGGTCAGTCCGCCCCTGTGGTGGGAGTATGTGAGCGCTCCGGCTGCACAGCAGACACATCCGCCACCATCAGTCATACTCCTGGATGAAAGAACGCCAATATGGCAGCTGTCAAGCGACTCAGAGCACCCTTGCATCACACAAAGGAGATGGGGGGGGGACACCCCTGAAACAATCCAAATCATCTTTAGCGCGCCTTTGTGAGGCGGTACGGGGAATTCTCACCTCGGAAGCCTTTGATTCGCACGCAGCAACCCTTTACTCTGACAATATCAAACAGCCAGACGCCCCCTTGAAGTGGGAGATTGCGGAATTACACGGCAAACACGGGTTTCAGCTGCCAGCTTTGCAGCGATTTACGGGGAGGTTTGGGGGCGCGAGTCGCCGGTCCTAACCTCCAGCGATGAATGAAGCACCCGCGGCCCAGGAAATATGGCCGAGGTCCGGACATAAAGCACCACAAATTGGTTGTATCTCACTTTTACGGCCGGAACTCGGCGGGTCGGGGAGAAGAGGAGAGCGGTTCGGGGGGCCGGTGGCGCCACGTTGCTAATACTGTTATCCTTGGCCGCTGACAGGCCGGAGCGATGGATGGCCGAGTGCCGGGACAAAGGGGGGTGGTAAAGGCTGCGGCCGGGGCATTGTCACCATAAAACACCATTATGTTGGGGGGGGAGGGGCAGTACAAGCATTGCCGCTCCTCTGTAATTGCTGCCCATCCGTAGCTGGAAGGGACTAAATCTGATCTACGACACCATCCGGGACTGACGACAGCCGACAAACACTGGGACATCGATCGATGGATACGAGGCGGAAACACTCGACAGGCCGCTGAGACCAGGACCCCCGATTTCCCCCGATCCTTACAGATTGGTGGACTACGTGTCCAGGAAGGATGAACAGATGCAGCCGAGACAAATGAGACAACTAAATGGATTCCTGGTAGTAAGCAATCATAGCGGGTTCAAGCCGAGGATTTCATCAATAAATTGTCTATAGATATCAATATCCCAGAACATCAGATTCCAGAGTGAGGCTCCAATCACAGCTACTGAGACTGAGGAAACGCTTCCCCCTCCTTCTACGGAGTTACAATGTACAGTCTGATCACTGGGGGAGGGGAGACTGAGGAAACGCTTCCTCCTCTTACTACAGAGTTACAATGTACAGTCTGATCACTGGGGGAGGGGAGACTGAGGAAACGCTTCCTCCTCCTTCTACGGAGTTACAATATACAGTCTGATCACTGGGGGAGGGGAGACTGAGGAAACGCCCCCTCCTCCTTCTACAAGTTACAATGTACAGTCTGACCACTGGGGGAGGGGAGACTGAGGAAATGCTTCCTCCTCTTACTACAGAGTTACAATGCACAGTCTGATCACTGGGGGAGGGGAGACTGAGGAAAAGCTTCCTCCTCCTTCTACAAAGTTACAATGTACAGTCTGATCACTGGGGGTGGGGAGACTGAGGAAACGCTTCCTCCTCCTTCTACAAAGTTACAATGTACAGTCTGATCACTGGGGGAAGGGAGACTGAGGAAACGCCTCCTCCTCCTTCTACAGAGTTACAATGTACGGCCTGATCACTGGGGGAGGGGAGACTGAGGAAACGCCTCCTCCTCCTTCTACAGAGTCACAATGTAAGGTCTGATCACCGGGGGAGGGGAGACTGAGGAAACGCTGCCTCCTCCTTCTACAGAGTTATAATGTACAGTCTGATCACCGGGGGAGGGGAGACTGAGGAAACGCCCCTTCCTCCTTCTACAGAGTTACAATGTACAGTCTGATCACCGGGGGAGGGGAGACTGAGGAAACGCCCCCTCCTCCTTCTACAGAGTTACAATGTACAGTCTGATCACCGGGGGAGGGGAGACTGAAGAAAAGCTTCCTCCTCCTTCTACTGAGTTACAATGTACAGTCTGATCACTGGGGGAGGGGAGACTGAGGAAACGCCCCCTCCTCCTTCTACAGAGTTACAATGTACAGTCTGATCACCGGGGGAGGGGAGACTGAAGAAAAGCTTCCTCCTCCTTCTACTGAGTTACAATGTACAGTCTGATCACTGGGGGAGGGGAGACTGAGGAAATGCTTCCTCCTGCCTGCAGCAGACTGATGACATCATCCCGGTCAAGAATAGGTGTTGATGAGCGCTGGACCCCAGAATAGAAAGCAAAGTGAATTTTTAACTTTAAGCGACAGCAGTCTGCCAACCGGGGTGTCCTAGAGGGCCCCTGGAGTACATTAAGTCCTTTAGGGCCTCTTTGGCTTTATGGCCCCCACAATGCACATATGCACCGCTGAGCTGTGAAAGACAGTTCTTGGTCCCCGCTAATGATCAGTTGCTGGCAGGACTGACTTCTGATCATGTGACCACTGCGACAGCCAATCACAGAGGTCACCTGATTGGCTGATCTCTCTTCCATCCATTTCCCTGCCCATTCAGAAGAGATGCTGGGGTGGATGGGAAGGGGTACCCAGATACACAACATTCAAAATTAGGCTTGGGCGTTCCGTTTCGGCCATGAAGGGGTTAATAAGAGCAGGCGGAGCATTTCTGTTGCTGCACACTGCGGCGCGTCAGGCGTGTCATATTACAGACAGGTCCACTTTAAACCCAACCTGGCAGCAGTGGATATTTGCTGCAGTCAGGGTTCAGGCCTGACCTATGACCTATGGTACAGCCGGTATCACATGATCGCCCTCGTAAAAGTTCCAGGAAAGTCCCGGGAGTTCCGGAGACAGGAGGCGTGTCTTCCGCCACGCAGCCGGCACTTCGCTGCTCCCCTGTAAATGAAATGAAATGTAAACAAATGAATTTTTCACCGGGCTTCAGCTGTATTCACCGGCGCCGTCCCCGCTTGTTATATTTCACCGCGGCAGGCGAGAAATCACTGCGCCACCCAAACAGCCGCCACTTTTAATAAGCATCCGGCGCGCTCGCGTTTTTATTTCCTAATTGTAGTAAATCAATCTGATACTTATTAATATTCATGGCTGTTTGTACACTCGGTGTAAACGATACCGCCTCCAATCAATATCTGCGAAGACGGAACTTCCTCGCCGAGAGGAGAACCAGCGCTACACTCTGCTGGCGGCGTGCTTAAAGGGGAACTCCGACGGAGCGGGAACGCAGAATATACTACATTTATCTACAAAACAAAACACAAAAAGGTCAAAAAAGGGACTTAAGTGACAACAAAACTTTATAAAGAAAAAAATGATATTCCAGAATGTATTCATAAGCCCCTTTTACACCGTCGTTCTGTTGTTTTCATCAGTTCCAAGAAAAAACGGATCAGTTTACATCAATTCACAGACATTATTTGTCCGTTTACATCCATTTGTCCTCTGTTTACATCTCTTTTTCATCCATTCTGTTTTTTTTTAACCACTTCCAGTCCGGACACTTTCCCCCCCTTCCTGTCCGGACACTTTCACCCCCTTCCAGTCCGGACACTTTCCCCCCCTTCCAGTCCGGACACTTTCACCCCCTTCCAGTCCGGACACTTTCACCCCCCTTCCAGTCCGGACACTTTTCCCCCCTTCCAGTCCGGACACTTTCCCCCCTTCCAGTCCGGACACTTTCCCCCCCTTCCTGTCCGGACACTTTCACCCCCTTCCAGTCCGGACACTTTCACCCCCTTCCAGTCCGGACACTTTCACCCCCTTCCAGTCCGGACACTTTCACCTCCTTCCAGTCCGGACACTTTCACCCCCTTCCAGTCCGGACACTTTCACCCCCTTCCAGTCCGGACACTTTCACCCCCTTCCAGTCCGGACACTTTCACCCCCTTCCAGTCCGGACACTTTTCCCCCCTTCCAGTCCGGACACTTTTCCCCCCTTCCAGTCCGGACGCTTTCACCCCCTTCCAGTCCGGACGCTTTCACCCCCTTCCAGTCCGGACGCTTTCACCCCCTTCCAGTCCGGACGCTTTCACCCCCTTCCAGTCCGGACGCTTTCCCCCCCTTCCAGTCCGGACGCTTTCCCCCCCTTCCAGTCCGGACGCTTTCTCCCCCTTCCAGTCCGGACACTTTCACCCCCTTCCAGTCCGGACACTTTCACCCCCTTCCAGTCCGGACACTTTCACCCCCTTCCTGTCCGGACACTTCCCCCCCCCCTTCCTGTCCGGACACTTTCCCCCCTTCCAGTCCGGACACTTTCACCCCCTTCCAGTCTGGAAACTTTCACCCCCTCTTCCTGTCCAGGACAATTTTCAGCTTTCAGCGCTGTCACATTTTGAATGACAATTGCGCGGTCATGCAACACTGCAAGAAGAAGAAGAGATAGAAGAGGAAGAAGAAGAAGAAGAGGAAGAAGAGATAGAAGAAGAGGAAGAAGGAGAAGAGATAGAAGAAGAAGAGGAAGAAGGAGAAGAGATAGAAGAAGAAGAGGAAGAAGAAGATGAGGAAGGAGGAGAAGAAGAGGAAGAAGAGGAAGACGACTTTCAGTCCGCATTATATTTTATATGAAAAAGTCTTGCGGTTGCAACAATGTATCCATTTGTATCCAAATAACAACATTGTAGTACATTATTTGTATTACAATGTTTTTATTTGGATACAAATGGATACATTGTTGCAACCGCAAGACTTTTTCATATAAAATATAATAGCGGACTGGAATTCTTCTTCTTTTTCTTCTTGCAGGTCACGGCTCATGCACAGATTTTTTACCGGTAAAATAATCGGCTGATTTGCCCATCATTGCTGGGAAAATCGGGCGATCGTCAACATCGGCCGCAAATTTTCCAACATGCCCAATAAAAAATATGTGCAAAAACCCTGACCAATTAATGACCAAAATGACCAATTAACCCACTAACGGTGCGAAAAAATTGGCCGATTGTCGATCCATCTGTGGCCGGCATAAATCTACCCCCCCCCCCCCAATATCTAGAATTCACATCAGTCTGAACAGCCAACAAACCTCCTTTGAATGAAAGGAATTATCTGGTAAGTGAAGTCTTCAGTTTCCTCCAATAGGGAAGCGTATCGGCAGGACGTGCGCCCCGATAATACGGGATGACAGAACAGACCGAGCGGCGGGATGTCCCTGGAAATTACAAAACATTGGCGACTACACAGAACGCTTTCCTCTCCCAGGGCGCCGTAGTCATGGCGGAGAGAAGGACGCGGTCCGCGGTGTGTCTGGCGCTTTGTCTCTCCGCATTAGTTAAAGATGCAAATGAACGAGCCGCCCTGATGGATTGGAGCGGACGGGGCTGTGCGCACATCGGAGCTGATAATCACGTATTGCAGCCCGCCGTTCCTAGCGTCATATTATCGCCATCCGTCTTGTACGACGCGAACCTGCGATGGCTCCTCTTATCGCTAATTAACAGGACGCTGGATTTATCCAACGCACGAGCGCAGACGACGCAGGATGCGGGTATGTGGAGGAACAAAAGGATTCCTCGCTATGCATTGGATCTCGGTTTCTCTATATTAGGCAAATGTGACCAATCAGAAATCGGTTTTCAATGGCTTGACCACACTGAAGCGGTCACTGCTTGATATCAAACACAGAATGAACAGGAAGCATGTAACCGGAGATTGGAGTATCCCACAGAGCTGTACCTTCCCCCTAAAATGTGACCCGAGAAAAGAGCGCCTCCTCACACTCTACTGGCTGGCCTGTAGGACTCGTCTGGAACTAAACTCCCTCAATCAGCACTATTTGTATTCTTTATGCTGCCAGTATTAGTACATAGATGGGAAGGTACATTATATTTACTGCTTTTAAACTTTTTTAAATTTTTCAGTTACTTCCTGGTTTCTGGCCTAGGCCAAAATGATGTTATACATCTGAGAAGTCTTTAGGAGAGGAGGAGAGGCTTTCTTGGATAAGCACACACTCTTGTCTGCATGCCTGAGTTAAGGGCAGATGGATTCCAAGGCTGAAATGCTACCTGAATCATCTGCCCTTACTCAAGATGGCTGCATCCCAGGAGCCTTGAGGAGGGACTTTCTCATCTAAGCACAACCTTCTGCCTGCATGCCTGAGCTAAGGGCAGATGGATGCCAGAAAGTAATTGCTGAATGAATCATCTGCCCTAACTCAAGATGTCTGCAACCCAGGAGTCTTCACGAGGGGAGCAGGGGATTTCTCAGCTAAGCACACCTCCCTGCCTGCATGTTTGAGCTAAGGGCAGATGGATTCCAAGATATAAATGCTACTTTAATCATCTGCCCTAACTCAAGATGGCTGCATCCCAAGAGTCACCAGGAGGGGAGAAGGGCTTTCTCAGCTAAGAACACCCTCCTACCTGCATGCTTGAGCCAAGGGCAGATGGATTCCAAGATGTAAATGCTAAAGGAATCATCTGCCCTAACTCAATATGGCTGCATCTCAGGAGTCTTCAGGAGGGGAGCAGGGGCTTTCTCAGCTAAGCACACCCTCCTGCCTGCATGTATATGGATTCCAAAAAGTAAATGCTGCATGAATCATCTGCCCTTACTCAAGATGCCAACTGCTTGAAATACTAGGGGAGTGTTTTTCAAAGTGAATTTCTCACTTTGGAGCTATGAAGACTGAAAAAGAATTAAATTGTGTTTTTCTCCCACTGATTGCAACAATGGGATATTATTCCCTCCACTGACACCAATGATGGGGCACTATTCCTCCCACTGACACCAGCGATGGGGCACTATTCCTCCCACTGACACCAATGATGGGGCACTATTCCTCCCACTGACACCAATGATGGGGCACTATTCCTCCCACTGACACCAATGATGGGGCACTATTCCTCCCACTGACACCAATGATGGGGCACTATTCCTCCCACTGACACCAATGATGGGGCACTATTCCCCCCCACTGACACCAATGATGGAGCACTATTCCTCCCACTGACACCAATGATGGGGCACTATTCCTCCCACTGACACCAATGATGGGGCACTATTCCTCCCACTGACACCAATGATGGGGCACTATTCCTCCCACTGATACCAATGATGGGGCACTATTCCCCCCACTGACACCAATGATGGGGCACTATTCCTCCCACTGACACCAATGATGGGGCACTATTCCCTCCACTGACACCAATGATGGGGCACTATTCCTCCCACTGACACCAATGATGGGGCACTATTCCTCCCACTGACACCAATGATGGGGCACTATTCCTCCCACTGACACCAATGATGGGGCACTATTCCCTCCACTGACACCAATGATGGGGCACTATTCCTCCCACTGACACCAATGATGGGGCACTATTCCTCCCACTGACACCAATGATGGGGCACTATTCCTCCCACTGACACCAATGATGGGGCACTATTCCTCCCACTGACACCAATGATGGGGCACTATTCCTCCCACTGATACCAATGATGGGGCACTATTCCTCCCACTGACACCAATGATGGGGCAATATTCCTCCCACTGATACCAATGATGGGGCACTATTCCTCCCACTGATACCAATGATGGGGCACTATTCCTCCCACTGATACCAATGATGGGGCACTATTCCTCCCACTGACACCAATGATGGGGCACTATTCCTCCCACTGATACCAATGATGGAGCACTATTCCTCCTACTGACACCAATGATGGGGCACTATTCCACTGACACCAATGATGGGGCACTATTCCTCCCACTGATACCAATGATGGAACACTATTTCTCCTACTGACACCAATGATGGGGCACTATTCCACTGACACCAATGATGGGGCACTATTCCTCCCACTGATACCAATGATGGAACACTATTCCTCCCACTGACACCAATGATGGGGCACTATTCCTCCCACTGACACCAATGATGGGACATTATTCCTCCCACTGACACCAATGATGGGGCACTATTCCTCCCACTGATACCAATAATGGGGCACTATTCCTCCCACTGACACCAATGATGGGGCACTATTTCTCCCACTGACACCAATGATGGGGCACTATTCCTCCCACTGACACCAATGATGGGGCACATATTCCTCCCACTGACACCAATGATGGGGCACTATTCCTCCCACTGACACCAATGACGGGACACTTCTTCCTCCCACTGATACCAATGATGGGACACTATTCCTCCCACTGACACCAATGATGGGGCACTATTCCTCCTAGTGATACCAATGATAGGGTACTATTCCTTCCACTGACACCAATGATGGTGCACTATTCCTCCCACTGACACCAATGATGGGGCACTATTCCTTCCACTGACACCAATGATGGGGCACTATTCCTTCCACTGACACCAATGATGGGACACTATTCCTCCCACTGATACCAATGATGGTGCACTATTCCTCCCACTGACACCAATGATGGGGCACTATTCCTCCCACTGATACCAATGATGGGGCACTATTCCTTCCACTGACACCAATGATGGGGCACTATTCCTTCCACTGATACCAATGATGGGACACTATTCCTCCCACTGACACCAATGATGGGGCACTATTCCTCCCACTGACACCAATGATGGGGCACTATTCCTTCCACTGACACCAATGATGGGACACTATTCCTCCCACTGACACCAATGATGGGGCACGTATTCCTCCCACTGACACCAACGATGGGGCACTATTCCCCCCACTGACACCAACGATGGGGCACTATTCCCAGGAATAAATACAGCACTGGATATGGTGGTCACACGACTGCCAAAAAAAAAGAAAAAAGGTAAATGTAATAAATACGGTGTGTTGAAACGAGCTCTGCAGATTGTGAAGATGAAGAATGAACATACACTTTAACCTCAATACCCCGAGGGGGGGGGGGTCACACGTTCCCGCGGAGCTGCAATATAACGCTCTCTCGCTAGGATCGCCGCGCTGTACTGCTGCAAACACTTGAGAGTTCCTTTCAAAGACGGAATAACGTGGAATAGTTATATATGAGGCCCCGAAGCCGGCGGAACAATAAAACACGTAAAGCGCTCGGTTCTCATGAATCCCGTTTGCTGGGGATTCAGATTAACGCAGAAGAAATCTCATTACCTCCGGAAATATGGACGGGGATTCCCGGGGAAGGAGAGGCTGCTAACGCCGAGATTTATACCTCCCGCCGCACGCCTTCCAGAAACGCGCTCGCTAAACACCGAAATTAAACTGCTAAATACGAACAAGGAAGGTAAAAAATGGCAACAGTAACCGGCGGCGGCGATAAAAACGCTCAGATCCTACGAGACGCAGATGGCGCTAATCCCACAAACCGCAAAGAGCACCCTGGGGTGTCGTGACCCGCCCCTCAAAGGTTGTGCTGCTGAGCAAAATCTCCCCTGGAGATGTCGAAAGTCACTGGAACGCGCTGTGCGCAACGTCTGCTAAACAAGGTGAAAAGGCCCCTCCCCCACCATCAGCTACTACTTTGGCAGCATAGGTCCAGGGGCGGACTGACCATTTGGAAACTCGGGCACTGCCGAGGGCCCGGGGTCAGTAGGGGGCCCCATGAGATGTCCCTGGTACCTTTTTCATAGGCTTTTTTTAGTTTGGGCAAGGACACAGGGGCCCCATGATCCCTATTGCCTGTGGGGCCCCATGATTTGTCAGTCCGCCCCTGCATAGGTCGCAGGTCCTGCTCTCTTTGCACCCCCCTCCTTTAGAAATGCCCAAAGTAGACCCAAGTCTTAAGCGGCAGACAGGGGCGATGCAAAAAAAATGATATATATAAATAGAGTTGGTCCTGGCCAGCTCAGCGGATCAGAGGGGAAGAATTTATGGACAGTCCCGAGGAACCCTTTAAAATTATGGACAGTCCCGAGGAACCCTTTAAAATTATGGACAGTCCCGAGGAACCCTTTATAAATTATGGACAGTCCCGAGGAACCCTTTATAAATTATGGACAGTCCCGAGGAACCCTTTATAAATTATGGACAGTGCTGAGGAACCCTTTATAAATTATGGACAGTCCCGAGGAACCCTTTATAATTTATGGACAGTCCCGAGGAACCCTTTATAATTTATGGACAGTCCCGAGGAACCCTTTAAAATTATGGACAGTCCCGAGGAACCCTTTATAATTTATGGACAGTCCCGAGGAACCCTTTATAATTTATGGACAGTCCCGAGGAACCCTTTATAATTTATGGACAGTCCCGAGGAACCCTTTATAAATTATGGACAGTCCCGAGGAACCCTTTATAATTTATGGACAGTCCCGAGGAACCCTTTATAAATTATGGACAGTCCCGAGGAACCCTTTATAATTTATGGACAGTCCTGAGGAACCCTTTATAATTTATGGACAGTCCTGAGGAACCCTTTATAATTTATGGACAGTCCTGAAAAACCCTTTATAATTTATGGACAGTCCTGAGGAACCCTTTATAATTTATGGACAGTCCTGAGGAACCCTTTATAATTTATGGATAGTCCCGAGGAACCCTTTATAATTATGGACAGTCCCAAGGAACCCTTTAAAATTATGGACAGTCCCGAGGAACCCTTTAAAATTATGGACAGTCCCGAGGCACCCTTTAAAATTATGGACAGTCCCGAGGAACCCATTATAATTATGGATAGTCCTGAGGAGACTGAGAATTTCCTCAGTCTCCCCTCCCCCAGTGATCAGACTGTACATTGTAACTCTACATACAGTCACAAGGTAAGAGGCTGCAGCAGGGGCTGATCGGTGACAGACATTTGTGAGCTCAGCCAACAACTGCTGAGGCACCAGGATTTCCATGATTGTGTCATCTCAGTCCAGGAAGCAGATGGTGAACTTGGATGATGGCTAAACAAAGATGGCGCCATGAAACAGATGAAGGCATTGTCGGGGGGGGGGGGGGGTACTGTGATCTCTGTGGGAAGTAATAGATACCATGACTCATTACAGAGCGTGCTGAACTGTCACATGATACCTGATGACAGGTTCACTTTGAATATATGTGGATGGGGAACAGGGAAGTGAATTCTGTAGGTCTGGCGGAGATTTCAGCAGTCCTGGGTTCACGGTCACCAGAGACGCAGAGACCTTTTCACGCTACAACGCAGGCTGTCACCATGCAAATGTTCCCCTCCTCCGCCACGTCCCGCAGGTGATTAAAAAAACATTTCCATGTGAGGGGCCTGTAACAGGTTCCAGGCCGACCCATCTCCACATAACCGGGGAAGGTGTTAATCGCTCAGCAGAGTGTTGGGGGCCCCCGCCGTCACTCACTCTCCAGCCTTGCACTTGAAAACACATTTGTAGTATCATTTCCATTCTTCTCCCATATGTTTTCCTCTTGTAGGCGGCCGCGCTGCTCCAAAGACTGCAATTCCCAGCGGTGGCAAAACATGGCGCCTCCTCCCGCAACATCAAGCAGGAACACTGGATGTGACTGGCGTCTCCGCTTCGGGGGGAATCGGCGTGCTGCACGAGGAGCAGAGAGGCTTCATGGAATAAAAATGCTCGCAATTCCCACGGAGCAAAAAGGACGGTGAGAAGAAAAAACTCAAAAAGGGGGGAAAAAAAGGAATTTCCCAACGTTGCCAAATGTCTGAAGACGTCATAAACCGTCACCGTAGAAAGCGTTCTCCTCTGAGGACTAACAATTGTCAGTACTGTGACATCTGCCCTCTCAGGATTTGTACAGCGCGTCCGGTTCTTGCCGCGCAGCAGTTGGGACTTACACGTCCCTTGATTCCTCAGGTTCAGTCCCTAATGCACGCCCGCTCTAACAACATCAGGTGACCTTCTGCTTTGGGGCGATTGTTCCATTAATAAAAATATAATAAATTTGCACCACAGAAAAATTACATTATTATTTATTATTACAGGTACTTATATTTCGCTGTCAATAGCCGTGTCATCAGCCGTGTCCGAGGTACTCGGCCGGTGACAGATCGCGCCGCTGCGCGGCTCTGCGGGCGCACAAACTGCGCATGCCCGAAAGGACGCCATATGGCGTCCACCCAGAAAGGTAAGGGTCAGGGGCGGACTGACAACTCATGGGGCCCCCAGGCAATAGGGGATCATGGGTCCCCTGTGTCCTTGCCCATACCCAAAAAAGCCAATGAAAGGTACCAGGGGCATCTCATGGGGCCCCCTACTGACCCCGGGCCCTCGGGCAGTGCCCGAGTGCTCGAATGGTCAGTCCGCCCCTGCTAAGGGTTTTTACCGGCCGCCATTCGGCCATAGGCCGGGCGGAAAGAGGTTAAGACACGGACATTCACATTCATTAGCTGCGATTTCAATTCCCAAATCGCAGCGGTATGACCAGGTTCTTATGACAGATAAATAGGAATGCAAGAAAGACTGAGCACATAATAAAATAAAAAAAACCTCAACTTTACTGCTCTGTCTATTCTTTAGCATGAAACCTAAACATTGCACAAGTAAAGATCGTATCAGGCTGTGACTTTGTCGCAGAGTGCGGTGGAGCCAGTGTGTCCCCGGAGGTGACCGCCAACAGACAAGACGGGTGCTAGAGAGGTGTTATTCCGCAGAAACACAGAGCACACAGCAGCAGTGAACAGACAGATTGATCCTACAAACAGTTCAGGTTCAGACAGAACCATGATTGACAATAGAAGAAATAACATGCTGATAAGTTAGGTAAACAAAATACAAGCCGAGTTGCAGGAATAATTGAAGGCATGCACAGACAGACCTGAATCCAGGGTACAGGCAGGCTAACCTCTTGATCAGACCCAGGCTGAGCGTCCAGCAATCTACTTAAACTTTCTGGATTAGGGCAGGTGTGCACTGTAGAAACCTGACTAATGACAGGCAGATAGCAAACTCTCATGGCTCATGGTTCAAACATATGTGGACAGATTTCGATTGTTTTGTTAGATACGGCATAATTCTTCAGACCGTTTAAAAAAAAAAGGGCATAAAACGTAGCAGATATAGTTGTAGTAGTTCATTGTACACCGATGAGCCGTGTCTGAATCACCTTTTCCCTTGCAGCTCCAGCTGATGACAGCGAGAGTTCATCAAAGGCTCTTCCAGCGACTCACGCTAGCCGTATCAGCCTCATCAGAAACCATCTTGTCCTCGCCCAATGCACCTGGTGGCATTTTAAAGTTTAAACTTTACAGTTTTCCAGGTTTTACTCATTAAAATCAGATAAAAGTTGTTGCATTGTACACTGATGAGCCACGTCTGAAACACCCTTTCCTCTGAAGCTCGAGCTAATGACAGCAAGCCTGCATCCAAGGCTCACCCCAAAAAATAAAACGTTGATAATTAGGATATGCAGAATACAAGCGGAGTTGCAGGATTAATTCAGGGTATGCACAGACGGAATTCAGACAGACCTGGATCCAGGTTCAAGCAGGCTAATCTGCTGACCAGAACAAGGTTGAAGGTTCAGCAGTCTACTTAAACGTTCTAGATTGGGGCAGAGGTGCAATGCAGAGACCTAAGGTGCAGTGCTGACTAATGACCAGCAGATGGCAAAGACTTAAGGCTGATTGTTAGAAACATACACTATATTGCCAAAAGTATTGGGCCGCTGGCCTTTCCACGCACATGAACTTTAATGGCCTCTCCCAGTCTTAGTCCGTAGGGTTCAATATTGAGTTGGCCCCGCCCTTTCCACGCACATGAACTTTAATGGCCCCTCCCAGTCTTAGTCCGTAGGGTTCAATATTGAGTTGGCCCCGCCCTTTCCACACACATGACCTTTAATGGCCTCCCAGTCTTAGTCCGTAGGGTTCAATATTGAGTTGGCCCCGCCCTTTGCAGCTATAACAGCTTCAACTCTTCTGGGAAGGCCGTCCACAAGGTTTAGGAGGGTGTCTATGGGAAGGTTGGACCATTCTTCCAGAAGCACATTTGTCAGGTCAGGCACTGATGTCGGGGGAGGAGGCCTGGCTCGCAGTCTCCGCTCTAATTCATCCCAAAGGTGTTCTATGGGGTTGAGGTCAGGACTCTGTACAGGACAGTCAAGTTCCTCCACCCCAAACTGGCTCCTCCATGTCTTTATGGACCTTGCTTTGTGCACTGGTGGGCAGTCATGTTGGAACAGGAAGGGGCCATCCCCAAACTCTTCCCACAAAGTTGGGAGCATGAAATTGTCCAAAATGTCGCCTTAAGAGTTCCCTTCACTGGAACTAGGGGGCCAAGCCCACCCCCTGAAAAACAACCCCACACCATAATCCCCCCCTCCACCAAACTTTACACTTGGCACAATGCAGTCAGGCAAGTAATGTTCTCCTGACAACCACCAAACCCAGACACGTCCATTGGATTGCAAGTCAGAAAAGCGTGACTGGTCATTCCAAAGAACATGTCTCCACTGCTCTAGAGTGCAGTGGCGGCGTGCTTTACACCACGGCATCCCATGCTTTGCATTGCACTTGGTGATGGAAGGCTTGGATGCAGCTGCTTGGCCATGGAAACCCATTCCATGAAGCTCTCTACGCACTGTTGTTGGGCTCATCTGAAGGCCACACCAAGTTTGGAGGTCTTTAGCTATTGACTCTGCAGACAGTTGGCGACTTCTGCACACTGTGCGCTTCAGCATGCACTGACCCCGCCCTGTCATGTGACGTGGCCTACCATTTGGTGGCTGAGTGGCTGTTGTTCCCAGTGGCTTCCACTTTGTTATAATCCCACTAACAGTTGAGCGTGGAATATTTAGTAGCCAGGAAATGTCCCGGATGGACTTATTGCCCAGGTGGCCACCTATCACGGGACCACGCTTGGAGTCACTGAGCTCCTGAGAGCGACCCATTCTTTCACCAATGTTTGTAGAAGCCGTCTGCATGCCTAGGGGCTTGATTGTATACACCTGTGGCCATGGAGGGGATTGGAACACCTGAATCACATGATATGGAGGGGATTGGAACACCCGAATCACATGATTGGGAGGGGATTGGAACACCTGAATCACATGATATGGAGGGGATTGGAACACCTGAATCACATGATATGGAGGAGATTGGAACACCTGAATCACATGATATGGAGGGGATTGGAGCACCTGAATCACATGATATGGAGGGGATTGGAACACCTGAATCACATGATATGGAGGGGATTGGAACACCTGAATCACATGATATGGAGGAGATTGGAACACCTGAATCACATGATATGGAGGGGATTGGAGCACCTGAATCACATGATTGGGAGGGGATTGGAACACCTGAATCACATGATATGGAGGGGATTGGAACACCTGAATCACATGATATGGAGGAGATTGGAACACCTGAATCACATGATATGGAGGGGATTGGAGCACCTGAATCACATGATTTGGAGGGGATTGGAACACCTGAAACACATGATTTGGAGGGGATTGGAACACCTGCTTCACATGATTTGGGGGGATTGGAACACCTGAATCACATGATTGGGAGGGGATTGGAACACCTGAATCACATGATTTGGAGGGCGGGGCCAATACTTTTGGCAATACAGTGTATGTGGGCAACTATTCAGTTTAAAAAGCGTATCAGAACGGAGCAGAAACAGTTGTACAAGTGCTCTGTACACCGATCAGCCATTTCTGAGTCACCTTTTCCCTTGCAGCCCCAGCTGATGACAGCGAGAGGGATCAAAGGTTCACCCCGGTGGTCTCCCCGTGACTCATGCTAGCCGTATCAGCCTCATCAGCAACCATCTTGCCCTCGAGCAGCCCTCGCCCAATGCACCTGGTAGCATTTTAAAAGTTCAAACTTTCCAACTTTCCAGTTTTACTCATTAAAGTCAGTTAAGAGTTTTCTCTAATTAGTCTGTAAACTCTGACTTCACATCGTCCAATTTCCTACCTAAATGCCCTAAAACATTTCACATTAAAAAAAACCGAGAGGAGGGGCAGCAAAATGTTCCACCCGCCGTGAACTCGGTCTCCTATAACTGCCGGTATTTTCCTCGCATTTGTGAGCAGACGTCCCGCTGAAATGCCGGGCGAGACAGAAATATAAAAGTCCGTTTGTTGTGGCTGAGAATTCTATCCGGAATATTAACTCTGGGGCCATTTTAATTGACGGACTCCACTCTCAGAATATTAATGGCTGTGAAAACACAACGAGCAGATCTGGAATATTGGGTGAATCGTTTTAAAGGCACGGATATAGAAATGTTAAATGAAGGCCCATCCGCACCTCTGCACATAGGGGGGTTCAGCACACTTTAACCAGTAGAGTGCCAGAGGCAGTAGTAGCATAGGGGCCACAGGTAGAATCGCAGGGTGCAGTAGGGGCACGAAGCACCTGACGAACCAATCAGCTTTCAATTTGTAGAAAGGTAGCAGCACTGGATGTCCTACACATGTCCATAATATCTGCCTACATGAACACATGCAGTATGCCCTGTCTTGACCCCTCCAGCCCCCCATACACACACACTTCTCATCAATTCCAAATTTCCGAGAGTTGCTGTGTAAATAAAGGAGCTATGGAAGCTGCTGCTGCTGTCAAAAGGCAGGCCATCTGATACATTGTTTATACAAAGATACAAAGTAACATTGTTTGTAAACATTGATCAGACAGGAGATAGAGAGATACAAAGTAACATTGTTTGTAAACATTGATCGGACGGGAGATAGATACAAAGTAACATTGTTTATAAACATCGATCAGACGGGAGATAGAGATATACAAAGTAACATTGTTTATAAACATTGATCAGACAGGAGATGGAGAGATACAAAGTAACATTGTTTATAAACATTGATCAGATGGGAGATAGAGATATACAAAGTAACATTGTTTATAAACATTGATCAGACGGGAGATAGAGATACAAACAATGTTACTTTGTATCTCTCTATCTCCCATCAGATCAATGTTTATAAACAATGTTACTTTGTAACTATCTCCCATCTGATCAATGTTTATAAAGTAACATTGTTTATAAACATTGATCAGAGGGGAGATAGAGAGATACAAAGTAACATTGTTTATAAACATTGATCAGACGGGAGATAGAGATATACAAAGTAACATTGTTTATAAACATCGATCACACAGGAGATGGAGAGATACAAAGTAACATTGTTTATAAACATCGATCAGACAGGAGATGGAGAGATACAAAGTAACATTGTTTATAAACATCGATCAGACAGGAGATGGAGAGATACAAAGTAACATTTTTTATAAACATTGATCAGATAGGAGATAGAGATACAAACAATGTTACTTTGTATCTCTCTATCTCCTGTCTGATCAATGTTTATAAACAATGTTACTTTCTAAACATTGATCAGATGTTAGATAGAGAGATACAAAGTAACTGAACAGATGGGAGATAGAGAGATACAAACAATGTTACTTTGTTTATAAACATTGATCAGATGGGAGATTGCGAGATAGAGAGATACAGACAATGTTACTTTGTATCTCTCCATCTCCTGTCTGATCAATGTTACTTTGTATCTCTCCATCTCCTGTCTGATCAATGTTACTTTGTATGTTTCTATCTCTCGTCTGATCAAAGTAACATTGTTTATAAACATTGATCAGACGGGAGATTGCGAGATACAACGTAACATTGTCTGTATCTCTCTATCTCGCAATCTCCCATCTGATCAATGTTTATAAACAAAGTAACATTGTTTGTATCTCTCTATCTCCCATCTGTTCAGTTACTTTGTATCTCTCTATCTAACATCTGATCAATGTTTAGAAAGTAACATTGTTTATAAACATTGATCAGACAGGAGATAGCGAGATACAAAGCAACATTGTTTATAAACATTGATCAGATGGGAAAGAGAGATACAAAGTGAAAGCCACTGGAAAGCATCACTGTGGTGTCATGCCCCTCCCCCCAAAGAAGATATTGTTTTAGGTGGAGATAGCCTTTAAATATAATCAAGAAAATGACAAACACCAGTAAATGCCTAAAAGGTTGAATGCAATAAAAGGTTATCTGGGGCTACAAACAGCTCTTTATAGGTTATTCTTGGAGGATTTGCTTTAGATAACGTTGGCATTTTATAAAATAGGCCTCCACTCCACAAGCACAATGGAGAGGAGGTGATGCGTTGTGACAGGGCCTGGCAGCCTGCGTCCTGGTTCTGTTTCTTGGCAGAGCTTCGGGAGGGACACGGAGGGCTCCCATGACTGATGAAGAACGACAAGGAGAACGCACCTGTCAGAGTGGCCGGTAAATAAAAAGGAAGGTTCCGCTGTGGATGGGGATTACTTTTCCTGCAGCTGGAGGGGGCCCAGGAAGGCAGGGGTGGGGAATGCAGAGAGTGATTGGGGTCTCATAGCTGAAATAGGAAGTTCAAGTGAACATGTCTCTAAGGATAAAAGAGAAGTGACAGGTAGTAGCTGTCATTCCATACTCCATAGCAAAATGCTTACCCTGGTGGCTCAAAGTGAAGCTGAACAGGATCAGCTTCACTAGTGTGTAGAAATGTGTTCAGGACAGTTACTTCCATAGAATTTAGAGGTGAGTTCAGGACAGCTACTTCCATAGTATGTAGAGGTAAGTCCAGGACAACCACTTTCATAGTATGTAGAGGTAAGCCAGGACAGCTACTTCCATAGTATGTAGAGGTAAGTCCAGGACAACCACTTCCATAGTATGTAGAGGTGACTCCAGGACAACCACTTCCATAGTATGTAGAGGTGAGTCCAGGACAACCACTTCCATAGTATGTAGAGGTGAGTCTAGGACAGCTACTTCCATAGTATGTAGAGGTGAGTCCAGGACAACCACTTCCATAGTATGTAGAGGTGAGTCCAGGACAACCACTTCCATAGTATGTAGAGGTGAGTCCAGGACAACCACTTCCATAGTATGTAGAGGTGAGTCTAGGACAGCTACTTCCATAGTATGTAGAGGTAAGTCCAGGACAGTTACTTCCATAGTTTGTAGAGGTAGGTCCAGGACAACCACTTCCATAGTATGTAGAGGTGAATCCCGGACAGCCACTTCCATAGTATGCAGAGGCGAGTCCAGGACAGTAACTTCCATAGTATGTAGAGGTAAGTCCAGGAAACCACTTCCATAGTATGTAGAGGTGAGTCTAGGACAGCTACTTCCATAGTATGTAGAGGTGAGTCCAGGACAACCACTTCCATAGTATGTAGAGGTGAGTCCAGGACAACCACTTCCATAGTATGTAGAGGGAAGTCCAGCACAGCTACTTCCATATTATGTAGAGGTGAGTTCAGGACAACCACTTCCATAGTATGTAGCGATAAGTCCAAGACAGCCACCTCCATAGTATGTAGAGGTGAGTTCAGGAAAACCACTTCCATAGTATGTAGAGGTGAGTCCAGGACAACCACTTCCATAGTATGTAGAGGTGAGTCCAGGACAACCACTTCCACAGTATGTACAGGTGAGTCCAGGACAGTTACTTCCATAGTTTGTAGAGGTAAGTCCACGACAGCCACTTCCATAGTATGTAGAGGTGAGTCCAGGACAAACACTTACATAGTATGTAGAGGTGACTACAGGATAGTTACTTTCATAGTATGTAGAGGGAAGTCCAGCACAGCTACTTCCATAGTATGTAGAGGTGAGTTCAGGAAAACCACTTCCATAGTATGTAGAGGTGAGTCCAGGACAACCACTTCCATAGTATGTAGAGGTGAGTCCAGGACAACCACTTCCATAGTATGTAGAGGTGAGTCCAGGACAACCACTTCCATAGTATGTAGAGGTGAGTTCAGGACAACCACTTCCATAGTATGTAGAGGTGAGTCCAGGACAGCTACTTCCATAGTATGTAGAGGTGAGTCCAGGACAGTTACTTCCAAAGTATGTAGAGGTGAGTCCAGGACGCTACCTCCACAGTATGTACAGGTGAGTCCAGGACAGTTACTTCCATAGTTTGTAGAGGTAAGTCCATGACAGCCACTTCCATAGTTTGTAGAGGTGAGTCCAGGATAGCCACTTCCATAGTATGTAGAGATGAGCCAGGATAGTTACTTCCATAGTATGTAGAGGTGAGTTCAGGACAATCACTTCCATAGTATGTAGAGGTAAGTCCAGGACAGCTGTCTCCATAGTATGTAGAGGTAAGTCCAGGACAATCACTTCCATAGTATGTAGAGGTAAGTCCAGGACAGCTGTCTCCATAGTATGTAGAGGTAAGTCCAGGACAGCCACTTCCATAGTATGTAGAGGTAAGTCCAGGACAGCCACTTCCATAGTATGTAGAGGTGAGTTCAGGACAACCACTTCCATAGTATGTAGAGGTGAGTCCAGGACAGCCACTTCCATAGTATGTAGAGGTAAGTCCAGGACAGCCACTTCCATAGTATGTAGAGGTGAGTCCAGGACAATCACTTCCATAGTATGTAGAGGTAAGTCCAGGACAGCTGTCTCCATAGTATGTAGAGGTAAGTCCAGGACAG